>NC_053023.1:509617591-509763019 GCF_003073215.2 Triticum urartu | reverse complement strand
TGTATGATTGGTTATCTTTGCAAGTCTCTTCGAATTATCTGTTTGGTTTGGCCAACTAGATTGGTAGTTCTTGCCATGGGAGAAGTGCTTAGCTTTGGGTTCGATCTTGCGGTGTCCTTTCCCAGTGACAGAAGGGGCAGCAAGGCACGTATTGCATCATTGCCATCGAGGATAACAAGATGGGGTTTATTTCATATTGAATGAATTTATCTCTCTACATCATGTCATCTTGCTTAAGGCGTCACTCTGTTTTTAACTTAATACTCTAGATGCATGCTGGATAGAGGTCGATGAGTGCAGTAATAGTAGTAGATGCAGAATCATTTCGGTCTACTTGTCATGGACGTGATGCCTATATACATGATCATGCCTAGATATTGTCATAATTATGCTCAATTCTGTCAATTGCTCAATAGTAATTTGTTCACCCACCGTAGAATACTTATGCTCTTGAGAGAAGCCACTAGTGAAACCTATGGCCCCCAGGTCTATTCTCATCATATCAATCTCCATCACTTTAATCTTGCTTTGCCTTTTACTTTGCTTTTACTTTTTACTTTGCATCTTTATACCAAAAATATTATATCTATCAGATCTCACTCTCATAAGTGACCGTGAAGGGATTGACAACCCCTAATCGCGTTGGTTGCGAGTAGCTATTATTTTGTGCAGGTACGAGGGACTTGAGCGTGGCCTCCTACTGGATTGATACCTTGGTTCTCAAAAACTGAGGGAAATACTTACGCTACTCTGCTGCATCATCCCTTCCTCTTTGGGGAAAACCAACGCAAGCTCAAGACGTAGCATGGACTAAGGAATTTTCTCGATTATGGAGGTGGTAAAAGAGTTCGTCGTAAAGGGTTACGTCGATGCAAACTTTGACACTAATCCAGATGACTCTGAGTAGTAAACAGGATTCGTATAGTAGAGCAGTTATTTGGAATAGCTCCAAGTAGCACGTGGTAGCTGCATCTACAAGATGACATAGAGATTAGGAAAGCACACATGGATCTGAAAGGTTCAGACCCATTAACTAATAAACCTCTCTCACAAGCGAGATATGAACAAACCCCATGGGTGTTGGATTCATTACAATCACATAGTGATGTGAACTAGATTATTGACTCTAGTGCAAGTGGGAGACTGTTGGAAATATGCCCTAGAGGCAATAATAAAATGGTTATTATTGTATTTCCTTGTTCATGATAATTGTCTATTGTTCATGCTATAATTGTATTAACCGGAAACCGTAATACATGTGTGAATACATAGACCACAACATGTCCCTAGTAAGCCTCTAGTTGACTAGCTCGTTGATCAATAGATGGTTATGGTTTCCTGACCATGGACATTGGATGTCATTGATAACAGGATCACATCATTAGGAGAATGATGTGATGGACAAGACCCAATCCTAAGCATAGCACAAGATCGTGTAGTTTGTTTGCTAAGAGCTTTTCTAATGTCAAGTATCATTTCCTTAGACCATGAGATTGTGCAACTCCCGGATACCGTAGGAATGCTTTGGGTGTAACAAACATCACAACATAACTGGGTGGCTATAAAGGTGCACTACAGGTATCTCCGAAAGTGTTTGTTGGGTTGGGACGAATCGATACTCGGATTTGTCACTCCGTATGACGGAGAGGTATCTCTGGGCCCACTCAGTAATGCATCATCATAATGAGCTCAATGTGACTAAGGAGTTAGCCACGGGATCATGCGTTACGGAACGAGTAAAGTGACTTGCCGGTAACGAGATTGAACGAGGTATTGGGATACCGATGATCGAATCTCGGGCAAGTAACATACTGATTGACAAAGGGAATTAGATACGGGATTGATTGAATCCCCGACATCGTGGTTCATCCGATGAGATCATCGTGGAACATGTGGGAGCTAATATGGGTATCCAGATCCCGCTATTGGTTATTGGACGGAGAGATGTATTGGTCATGTCTGCATGGTTCCCGAACCCGTAAGGTATACGCACTTAAGGATCGGTGACGCTAGAGTTGTTATGGGAAATAGTATGTGGTTATCGAAGGTTGTTCAGAGTCCTGGATGAGATCCTGGACATGACGAGGAGTTCCGGAATGGTCTGGAGGTGAAGATCGATATATTGTACGAAGGGTATTGGAGTCCGGAATTGTTCCGGGGGTACCGGGTGACGACCAACGTGTCTAAAAGGGGTTTCGGAGGCCCCGGCAAGTGTTGGCGGGGGGGGCTTATGGGCCAAGGGGAAGGGGCACACCAGCCCACTAAGGGGTTGTGCTCCCCTCCCACCCCATCTCACGTAACCAAGAGAGGTGGGGCTGCCTCCCCTAGGGCAGCCTCCCCTCCTGGCTTGGGGGGCAAGTCTCCTAGGGGTGGGGGCGCCCAAAACCCATCTAGGGTTCCCTCCCTGGCCGCCGCCCCTCCCCAAGATGGGATCTGAAGGGGCCGGCCCCCTCTCCCCTTCTCCTATAAATAGTGGGGGTGGGAGGGCTGCTAGAGACAACAGACCCTTCCCCTGGCGCAACCCCTCCCTCCTCCAACTCTTCCTTCTCCTCCGTAGAGCTTGGCGAAGCCCTGCAGGAATACCACAAGCTCCACCACCACGTCGTCATGCTGCCGGAGTTCTCCCTCAACCTCTCCTCTCCCCTTGCTGGATCAAGAAGGAGGAGATGTCCTCGGGCTGTACGTGTGTTGAAAACGGAGGCGCCGTTGTTCGGCGCTTAGATCGGAATTGACCACGATCTGAATCGCTGTGTTTACGACTCCACCAACTGCGTTCTTGCAACGCTTCCGCTTAGCGATCTTCAAGGGTGTGAAGATGCACTCTCTCTATTTCTCATTGCTAGTATCTCCTAGATTGATCTTGGTGACACGTAGGAAAATTTTGAATTATTGCTACGTTCCCCAACAGATACTAAGGATCAAACCCTAATAAAACTAACTCGATTACATGATAAATCTCATCCAACCCATCACCGTCCAGCAAGCCTATGATGGAATTACTCACGCACGGTGGTGAGCATCATGAAATTGGTGATGGAGGAAGGTTGATGATGATGATGATGATGGCGACGGATTCCCCTCTCCGGAGCCCCGAACGAACTCCAGATCAGCCCTCCCGAGGGAGTTTAGGGCTTGGCGGTGACTCTGTATCGTAAAACGCGATGGATCCTTCTCCCTGGTTTCTTTCTCCCTGAAAGTGAATTTATGGAGTCGGGGTTGAGGTCGGTGGAGCGTTAGGGGGCCCACGAGGCAGGGGCGTGCCCAGGGGGTAGGGCGCGCCCCCCACCCTCGTGGGCAGGTGGAGACCCCCCTGACGTGGATCTTCCTTCCAGTATTTTTTATTTATTCCAAAATAATTCTCCATTCATTTTTAGGTCATTCCGAGAACTTTTATTTCTCCACAAAAATAACACCATGCCAATTCTGCTGAAACCAGCGTCAGTCCGGGTTAGTTCCATTCAAATCATGCAAGTTAGAGTCCAAAACAAGGGCAAAAGTGTTTGGAAAAGTAGATACGACGGAGACATATCACACATATTTGATGAGAAATCTCAAAAGCGAGCTGGGAAGAGGAAGAAAGAGAGGGCGTAAGAGCAACGGGAAAGATAACATAGAGGAAATCCTAACTTTACTGGTTCTTTACCTCTTTACTTGAGGTGGAAATTCAGTTTCGCATTTACCAATGCCTCTCATTCCTATTGTTCTTAGGCGCCCCTTCCTATTCCTTTCTGTTTGCTAAATAACTTTAGGAAATAAAAGAAAACATACATATGCATATATTCATTTGATATAAGATGTCCATTGTAAGGCGTGAAAAGGAAGAAACGGGACCTAAGAGTAGTGGACATGGAAACATGACGTAATGCTAAAGCTATCGCAGTTCCTAGTGCAACGTAGAAAGAGGTGTCGCTTGAGTTTTCTTCATGCCTCCCATGCCTATTGTTCTTTGGTGCTCCCTTGCTCTTTTTTGTTTTGTTGCAGAACATGAGACAGATTCATAGTATAATATGATTTGATTGGAGTTCATTCACCCTACATAGTTATATTTCAAATTTTGGTGTTAAATGGCACACCTATTTAGTTCTATATTATTTTGAAAATGGGTTGTTATCATGTAAAAACAATTAATCTACGTTTCAGGTTAATAGATTTGAAATATACATCTCTATATCTGAAAGAGGGCCTTTGTATAAATATATACAAGCACATTTTGACAGTAAACAAGATGAGGCACACAACTTTAACACATAGAATGGTACACTAGTTCATTATGTTGAACTCATGCTGGAGACTAAATCACATCAATGACACACCACTGTTGACCAATGTAATTAAGAGTACGAGCGTAATTCAAAGTGAAAAACATGGTAATCTGCACACAAAATATGTAACAATATATGCATTGCAGATTATTTCTATCATCAATTCCTAATGAGTTCACATGTGAGAGCGGACTAATGGAAAGCTAGCAACAAAGAACCTTGAATGCAACAAGATATATCTTGTAACGCCCACAATGCGGCTATATCTCCCACGTGTCGAAGCACGACTTAGAGGCATAACCGCATTGTAAGCAATGTCGCAAGTGGGGTAATATTCACACAACCCATGTACTGAATAAGGAAAGAGGTACATAGTTGGCTTACAATCGCCACGTCACACAATAGCATAAATATAACATTACAATCATCCAGATACAATCAAGGTCCGACTACGGAACCAAAATAAAGACAACCCCAAATGCATAATGTCCCCGATCGCCCCAACTGGGCTCCACTACTGATCGTCTGGAAAGGAAACGTAGTATCGTCCTGAGTCCTCATCGAACTCCCACTTGAGCTTAGTCGAATCTCCTGGAATGGCATCATCGGTCCCTGCATCTGGTTTTGGAAGTAATCTGTGAGTCACGGGGACTCAGCAATTTCACACCCTCGCGATCAAGACTGTTTAAGCTTATAGGTAGGTAAAAGGTATGAGGTGGAGCTGCAGCAAGCACTAGCATATATGGTGGCTAACATACGCAAATGAGAGCGAGAAGAGAAGGCAAAGGCACGATTCGATAAACTATGATCAAGAAGTGATCCTAGAACAACCTACGTTCAAGCATAACACTAGACCGTGTTCTCTTCCCAGACTCCGCCGAAAAGAGACCATCACGGCCACACACTCTGTTGATTCATATTAATTAAGTTAAGTTTCAGGTTTTCTACAACCGGACATTAACAAATTCCCATCTGCCCATAACCGCGGGCACGGCTTTCGAAAGTTCAAATCCCTGCAGGGGAGTCCCAACTTAGCCCATCACAAGCTCTCACGGTCAAGGAAGGCTATTCCTTCTCCCAAGAAAATCCGATCAGACTCGGAATCCCGGTTACAATACATCTCGACAATGGTAAAACTAAACCAGCAAAGTCGTCCGATGTGCCGACAAATCCCAATAGGAGTCGCACGTATCTCGTTCTCAGGGCACACCGGATAGGTCAAGCTACGAGTAAAAACCAACCCTCGAGTTGCCCCGAGGTGGCCCCGCAGGCTGCCCATTTCGGACCAACACTCAGAGGAGCACTGGCCCAGGGGGGGTTTAAAATAAAGATGACCCTTGAGTCCGCGAAACCCAAGGGAAAAAGGCTAGGTGGCAAATGGTAAAACCAAGGTTAGGCCTTGCTGGAGGAGTTTTTTTCAAGGCGGACTGTCAAGGGGTTCCCATTATAACCCAACCGTGTAAGGAACACAAAATCAAGGAACATAACACCAGTATGACGGAAACTAGGGCGGCAAGAGTGGAATAAAACACCAGGCATAAGGTCGAGCCTTCCACCCTTTACCAAGTATACAGATGCATTAAAATAGACAAGATATATAATGATATCCCAACAATAAACATGTTCCAACAAGGAACAAACTCCAAACTTCACCTGCAACTAGCAACGCTATAAGAGGGGCTGAGCAAAGCGGTAACATAGCCAAACAAAGGTTTGCTAGGACAAGGTAGGTTAGAGGTTTGACATGGCAATATGGGAGGCATGATAAGAAAGTGGTAGGTATCGTAGCATAGGCATAGAAAAAGAGCGAGGATCAAGCAAGCAAAGATAGAAGTGATTTCGAGGGTATGGTCATCTTGCCTGCAAAGTTCTCCGAGTTGACGTAAGCTTGATCCTCGTAAACGTTCTCAACGAGTTCCTCGATCACGTACTCGTCTCCCGGCTCTACCCAAAGAAAGAACACAAGCAAAGGGAGACACAATCAACCACGATGCAATGCGCAGGCAACATGATGCAAAACATGGCATGATATGCGGGATGTGATATGCGATGCATATGCGTGCTTTGGAAAGGAGAGATTTACCCTGGCCTCAACTTGGAAAACCAAGAGTGCCACTGGAAAGATGAGTTGATTTCGGTCGAAATCGATATAAAGATCACCAAAATCGGATGCACGGTTTGCAAATGGCAAGCAAAACAAATATGGCACCGATCTGCGATTAACAGCACGAGGCCATCTAAATGCATCAAAAACAACAAGCTAGTACACTCTAACATGAAAACAAATCACATGGCAGTGATCCACTCAATATGCTTGACAAAAGATGAACACTCAGCTACGGCTAATTCACACAATAACAGGTTCAAATAAGCATGGAAAAAGTGCAAAAGATAACATGTCAGGAATTTAACATCAGGAAGCAATGTTTAGAGCAAGATAAAAACATGCTATAGGAACATATCATGGAAAATCAAGGCATGGCATGAAGCTACTCAAAGCATAAAACAAAAGTCCCTTACTGACCATGAGCCAAAAGGGATCAGAAAATACAATGGCAACCATGTGAACATAGCAACTTACGTTAACAGATTCAGACTTAGCAGAAAACTGGAACATGACAAAACAGATTCACGTAGGCATGTTTACGAGCTCGATGCACTCACCACAAGGCATTGCATGACAAACTAAGCATACACCCAGCAAGTAGAGATGGCATAGAAGCTAAACATGGCAAGAACAACCTCATAGCATGCACGGATCAACTACAACAACCTCGGCAAAATTGCTTAACATGTATACAATCTGCCTGGAACATTTTATAGCAAAAATGGAGCAAGATTGGGGCATGCTAGGGTGCTCCATAATTGCAAACAAAGACATGGATGGATAGAGCACAACAATATCTACAAAACATCCTTACTGATCATGCCAAAAGAGGCATGGATCACCCTGCAGCAACATGAATACATGGCATAAAAATATTAACAGGGAAAAGACTTAGAAGATTTCTAAGTCCCTAAAATCAGCAACATTACGAGGGCTACTTTGCATGCTTGTGCTAGCCACCACAGAGATCACAAAAATACATGGCATACACCCCTATAAATATGGCATGGAATACTTCAAAACACATGTAGGGCTCAAGTTCATAGGAGGCACACATTAAACATGGCAAAAATGACAAATGTCCAATTACTGGTAAGAACCGGAAACTAACATTGCATAGCACTCTTGCAACAGTATTTAGGGCATCAAGATGAACTCAAATGAACATGGTGCAATGGAATGAAATGAAGTACTCGTCGAGACGAACAATTTGACATGCTAGACGCCCAAAACGAAGCCACGGATGCAGAGTTATGATGCGATGAAAAACGCTAAAAATTACTGGGACTGAGGCAAAAAGTCAACCCTCTCTCAGATCTAGGGTTTGCACGCGGATCGAAGATCGCCGGGGAGCTCGCCGGAGTTTGAAGAAGCTCGCCGGATGAGGGGACTTGCCGGACTTGGGCGTCGGAGGGCGGCGTGGCGTTGGTTCGGTACGGCGCCGGCGATGACCTCCGGCGGCGCAGCGAGGTCGGGCGGCGAGGCGGCGCGGCAAGCCGCGGCCGGTAAGGAGGCGGCGACCGGACTTGGTGGCGGGGACGGCAGGGCGATGCGGGTGGCGGCGCTGTAGGCAGGCGGCGGGGCGGAGCGGATCGGGGATGCGAGCCGGGAGGGCACGCGGCGGGCTTCGGCGGACTGGCACGGTTGGTGGCGAAGTGGGCGCCGGCTCGGGGACACGTGGCGCCCGCGGGTTGGATGGCGCGGTAGCGGGGACGACGTGGCGCGATGCGATTGGCCGAGGCGACGTGGCTGGAGGCGGTGGACACATCCGGCGCGGCGTGGACGCGTCCGGCGGCGCGAGGGGAAGGATTTTAGGGTTTCGTCCGTGAATTTTTGGAGGGGAGTCTATATTTATAGGTAGAGGGAGCTAGGAGGCTCCAAATTGAGCATGGTTTGAGGCCACGCGATCGTGATCGAACAACCGAGATGATGGAGGGGGTTTTGGGCCACTTTGGAGAGGTGTTGGGCTGCAACACACACGAGGCCTTCTCGGTTCCTCGGTTAACCATTGGAGTAACAAACGAAGTCCAAATGGCACGAATCTTGACAGGCGGTCTACCGGTAGTGAACCAAGGCTGCTTGCCAAGTCTCATTCCAATCCGAGAACGTTTAACACCCGCACACGAAAAGAGGTAAAAGGGGACACCGGAGGACAGAGGAGCGCCGGAATGCAAAACGGACAACGGGGAAAATGCTCGGATGCATGAGATGAACACGTATGCAAATGCGATGCACATGATGACATGATATGAGATGCATGACAAAGACAAAAGCAACACGAAGCCAAAACCCAACAACGAGGAAATTAACATAACTTAGTGCCAAAAATGGCAAGAGTTGGAATACAAATATGGGAGGTTACATACGGGGCGTTACAACACTCCACCACTACGAAAGGATCTCGTCCCGAGATCTTGGACTGGAAAAACTCAAGATATTTGGAACGGAGGTGGTCCTCGCGTTCCCAGGTGGCTTCATGGTCGGAATGATGTTTCCACTTGACTTTCAGGAATTTGATAGACTTGTTGCGAGTCTTGCGCTCAGTTTCTTCAAGAATAGCAATGGGGTGCTCATTATAAGACAGGTCTTCTTGGAGATCAATCTCTTCAAAGTTGAAGGTGCGGTCAGGAGTCTTGAAACACTTGCGGAGCTGAGACACATGAAACACGTCGTGCACATTTGCAAAGTTGGATGGAAGCTCAAGTTGATAGGCGAGATCGCCTCTTTTGCCAACGATCTTGAAAGGACCCACGTATCTAGGGGCAAGCTTCCCTTTGATACCGAAGCGACGAGTACCTTTCATTGGAGAGACGCGGAGGTAGACATGGTCTCTGATCTCGAAAGCCAAGTCATGATGCTTGCTATCGTAGTAACTCTTCTGGCGCGATTGCGCGTCTTTGAGATTTTCACGAATGACTTTGCACATTTCTTCAGCCTCTGTGATCAAGTCATTTCCAAGAAGTTGGCGTTCACCAGTCTCTGACCAGTTAAGAGGAGTACGGCACTTCCTGCCATAGAGAATCTCAAATGGGGCCTTGCCCGAACTCGCTTGGAAGCTGTTGTTGTAGGAGAACTCGGCATATGGAAGACAATCTTCCCACTTCATACCGAAAGAAATGACACAAACCCTGAGCATATCTTCAAGAATTTGATTGACTCGCTCGACTTGGCCACTGGTTTGAGGATGAAAAGTTGTGCTGAAGTGAATGTTGGTGCCCATGGCCTTCTGGAAGGAATCCCAGAACTTAGAGGTAAAGATGCTTCCAAGATCTGAAGATATCAACTGCGGAATGCCGTGCAGAGAGACAATCCTGGAGGTATATAGCTCTGGCAACTGAGCTACTGTGATAGACTCTTTGATAGGCAGAAAATGAGCCACTTTAGTGAGCTTGTCGATGACAATGAAGATAGCATCATTGCCACGCTTGGACTTTGGAAATCCAGTCATGAAGTCCATCTCAATATGGTCAAACTTCCATTCTGGAATGGCAAGAGGTTGGAGGAGACCAGCTGGTCGTTGGTGTTCTGCTTTCACTCTTCTGCAGACATCACATTCATTCACGAACTGAGCAATCTCGCGCTTCATTCGAGTCCACCAATACGACTGCTTGAGGTCCTGGTACATCTTCGTACTTCCAGGGTGAATAGAGAGGAGTGAATTGTGAGCCTCGTTCATAATGACTTTACGAAGGTCACCTTTAGGGACAACAATGCGATCCTTGAAGAATAGAGTATCCTTGTCATCAAGACGATAGCACTTGTACTTGGGTTGACTCTTGGCAATCCCAATCTTCACCTTCTTCACCATAGCATCAAGAAGTTGAGCCTCACGAATCTGATCTTCCAAAGTAGGAGAGACTTGGAGGTTGGCAATGAATCCTTGAGGAACAACTTGGAGATTGAGTTTGCGGAAAGCTTCACAAAGCTCTGGTTGGTAGGGCTTGAGAATCAAACTGTTGCAGTAAGCCTTCCTGCTCAATGCGTCAGCAATTACATTGGCCTTGCCTAGAGTATATTCGATACTCGGATTATACTCTTGAATCATTTCGACCCAACGAGTCTGCCTGAGGTTGAGGTTGGGCTGAGTGAAGATGTACTTGAGACTCTTATGATCAGTGAAGATGTCCACTTTTCTTCCCAACAAGAGATGTCTCCATGTTAAAAGAGCATGGACAACTGCCGCCAACTCGAGGTCATGAGTGGGGTAGTTCTTTGTAACGCCCTCGATGCGGCTATATCTCCCATGTGTTGAAGCACGACTTAGAGGCATAACCGCATTGAAAGCAATGTCGCAAGTGAGGTAATCTTCACACAACCCATGTAATACATAGGGGAAAGAGATACATAGTTGGCTTACAATCGCCACTTCACACAACTACATGAATAAAGCATTACATCATCCAAATACAATCAAGGTCCGACAACGGAACCAAAATAAAAGAAGAACCCCAAATGCGACAAGGTCCCCGATCGACCCCAACTGGGCTCCACTACTGATCAACTAGAACGAAACAACACAAAGGACAAGATCTTCATCGAGCTCCTCCTGAGCTTGGTTGCGTCATCTGCACGGACTCATCGGCACCTGCAAGCTAGTTTTGGAAGTATCTGTGAGCCACGGGGACTCAGCAATCTCGCACCCTCGCGATCAAGACTATTTCAGCTTATGGGTAAGGTAAAGGTATGAGGTGGAGCTGCAGCAAGCGACTAGCATATATGGTGGCTAACATACGCAAATGAGAGCGAGAAGAGAAGGCAACGCACGGTCGATAAAAGTATGATCAAGAAGTGATCCTAAAACAACCTACGTCAAGCATAACTCCAACACCGTGTTCACTTCCCGGACTCCGCCGGAAAGAGACCATCACGGTTACACACGTGGTTGATGTATTTTAATCAAGGTCAACTTCAGGTTTTCTACAACCGGACATTAACAAATTCCCATCTGCCCATAACCGCGGGCACGGCTTTCGAAAGTTCAAAACCCTGCAGGGGTGTCCCAACTTAGCCCATCACAAGCTCTCACGGTCAACGAAGGATATTCCTTCTCCCAAGACATTCCGATCAGACTTGGCGTCCAGGTTACAAGACATCCTCGACAATGGTAAAACAAGTCCAGCAACACCGCCCGAATGTGCCGAGTAGCCATTTAAATGCAACAATTTAAACATGCTACAGCACCCAAACATGGCAACAAAATAAATGGCAGGGATCCACTCATGAATCTTAACAAAAGATGAAGACTGAGCTACGGCCAATTCATCCATTAACAGGTTCAAACAAGCATGGCAAAAGTGCAATTGATAAACAGGTTTCAGACTTAGTGAAATTAACACAAGCCTGGAATTTTAGATCAGGTAGCACACTTTGGAGCACGAAAACTATATGCTACAGGGCCTGAACTTGGCAAAGCAAAGCATGGCATGGAGCTACTCAAAGAGCTTAACAAAAGTCCCTTAGTGACCTTGAGCCAAAAGGGATCAGAAAATACAATTGCAAGCATGTGAACATGGCAAAAACATAATCAGATTACAGACTTAGAGAAAAACTGGAACATGCAAATCAGATAGCGAGTAGGCATGTTTACGAGCTCGATGCACTCACTACAGAGCAAGGCATGACAAACTAAGCATACACCCATCAAGAATACATATTATATAAACTAGACATGGCAAGAACAACAACATAGCATGCACGGATCAACAACAACATCCTCGGCAAAATCGCTAACAAGTAGACAATCTCCCAGGATTCACGAAATAACAAAAATAGAGCTCGATTGACTCAAGCTAGGGTGCTCCATAAATGCAAACAAAGACATGGATGGATAGAGCACCACAAGGTTAACAAATCATCATTACTGATCATCCTCAAAAGAGGCACGGATCACTAGGAAACAACATGAACATATGGCATATTGATAAAAACAGATCAAGGACTTAGTGGAATTGCTAAGTCCCTGAAATCAGCATTAACGAATGCACCACTTTGCAAGCTTGTGCTACTCACCACACACATCACAAAAATACATGGATAGCACCTCTGGAAAGATGGCAAAGCATATAACAAAACTCATGTAGAGCTCATGGGCATATCATGCACACAATAATCATGGCAAAAATGACAAATAGCTATTTGGTGAAGCAGATCTGACAATTAACTCAAATAGCACTCTTCCAACAGCATTTCGGGCATCAAGATGAGCTCAAAAGGAAATGATGCAATGAGATGAAATGATGCACTCTCTGAGACGAACATTTTGATATGCTACACGTATGAATCGGAGCTACGGATGCAAAGTTACGACATGATGAATATGGGCATTTGAAACTGGAAATTTCGGGGACTTAGTGAAATTCTACCTCCGCGAAAAGTCAACGCGGGGACGAGACGAAGCGGGATGAGGAGATCCAGGATGGAGGGGCACTGTTTGGATGGGGAACCCGGTGGATCTGGTCCCGATCTGAGTCAACTCCGGCTCCGGCGATCGCCGGGGCCGACGGGGAAGGGAGCGGGTGGCCGGATCCGGTCCGGCCCGACCGAATCCGCGACGAGGCGGCACGGCCACCGGCGATGAGGGCGGCACGAGGCGCGGCTCCGGCGGAGGACTGCGGAAGCCGAGGTGGCGGCGCGAGGCTCCAGCGACAAGGCGCGGCAGGGAGAGCGAGCGGCGGGCGGCGGCGCGTGGCGGCCGGCAGCGTCCGGTCGCCGGAGACGGGGCGTAGGCGGCGGAAGGCGCGAGGGCGCGAGCGCTCGGCTCGCGGCGGCGGCGGGATGGGCCCTGCGGGCCTGATGCAGGCTCGCGGGCCGGCGGCGGGGGCGAGCGCGGCGGCGCCACATGGCGAGATAGGATAGGGCGCGGGGGCGGCGCTGATGACGTGTCAGCCTCTCATTGGCCGAAACGCGTGGCGGCTGGCGGTGGACATGTCCGGCCGGTGGAAGAAATGTCCGACGGCGCGGAGGGAGTTGATCTAGGGTTTCATCTGCGCGAGAATTTCGGAGGGAGACACATATTTATAGGTAGAGGGGGCTAGGAGAGTCCAAATGAGGTGTGGTTTTCGGCCACGCGATCGTGATCGAACGACCGAGATGATGGAGAAGGTTTAGGTGGGTTTTGGGCCAAATTGGAGGGGTGTTGGGCTGCAACACACACGAGGTCTTCTCGGTCCCTCGGTTAACCGTTGGAGCATCAAACGAAGTCCAAATGGTACGAAACTTGACAGGCGGTCTACGGGTAGTAACCAAGGCCGCTTGGCAAGTCTCGGCCCAATCCGGAAATGTTCAACCCCCAGACACGAAAGGAAGGTAGAAAGGACCACCGGAGGAGATAGATGCGCCGGAATGCAAAACAGACAACGGGAAAAATGCTCGGATGCATGAGACGAACATGTATGCAAATGAAATGCACATGATGACATGATATGCAATGCATGACACGCAAGCAATGACAAGGCAACAACAGCGAATAACTGGAGGACACCTGGCACATCGGTCACGGGGCATTACAACATTCCACCACTATGAGAGGATCTTGTCACGAGTTCTAGAATGGCACCGGAGGGAAAAACGGAAGAGAACGAGAAGAGGTAAAACTAAGTTGCTTCTTTGACCATTGAGTGAAAACAAAGAATCCTTGAAAAGTTGAATGAATAGAAAGAAAGAATACAACGAGAAAGAGCGAAGTAGAAAGCACTCCGTTAGGAAAAGGAACAAGGAAAAACAACTTCGGGCAGCACTCTGGTTGAGAAGGGATGCAAGACTTGATACGGTGAAAAGAACTTGAGCAGAGGACACGACACTCCGGTTAAACAAGATAGAGAAGGAATAAGACTGATATAATTTGGACAGCACTTCGACTGTAAATGGAAGAAATTGAACATGATCTTGACAAACCGAGATTAGGAGTGAAAAGAGCAACATCACTAGACCTCCAGGAGAAAGAGCTTGAAAAGGCATCTTTAGGAGAAGGGTTGAACGGAGTTATTAGAAAGCCAACAACGAAAAGAATAAGCTTGATATGGTCTTATGGAGTACATATCAAGTTATGAGGTGACAACCTGCCACTCACGGGAAAAAGAATTGGATTGATAAGAACAAGGAGACGAGAAAGTATTACACCGGGAGGATAAATGAAGAACTTGGGTCCTTTATAAGCACCATAGATAGCAAGAATCCTTAGGGAAGCCTTTAGGAGAAATATAACCCAAGATAACTCCAACGAAGAGGTTGATGGATTTAAAATATCTCATTCTTAACAACATGTGGAACATGAAACATGAACTCCAATTATCAAGAATGACATAATACCACCTCTATTGATACGGAAGGAAGAATTGCACTCCGGATTGCAAGATGAAGAAAACTTGAGTTCCTCTGAAAGGAGAGTTGATGAACGCTTCGAGAAGGAATTAAACCCTTGATGAACCATCATGTAGAACCTTCATGAAGAACTCCGGTAACAAAAAGGACGGTCAAACGGAAGAAAGAGAGGTTGGAACACAAGGTGAAACCTTGTAATGATTTAGATGGATCTCCGTGATAATATAATTGAAAGAGCTTGGAACTCCGGGAAAGAAAAGATAAAGCATCTCGAACTGAGAATATGATATGATGAACCACTCCGGAAAAAGGAATTGAATCAACTCGATGAAACAAGAATAATAATTACATTATGCTTATCCTTCACCAATTCAAATTGATGACAACCAATGGAATTGGCATACTAATTATCCTCGTAGAAAGGATTAAGCGAGATATAGCGCAAACTTGGGAAGGTCTTCGACGAATCCACCGATAGGATTGAAAACAACGAATAAATTGATATGATAACGAATGACGAGAACTCTTGAGCGAACCACCGTAAGAATTAAAATGAACGAAGAGAAGATAAAGAAAACACCGGGAAGAATTAGCAAATGAATGAAGATGCTTGACAGAATTTATATATGAGAGAACGAAGAGATCATGCACTGATTAGAGGATATTTGATCGATGCACCGGTAAAATTAGGAGGATGAGAGCTCAAAGCTAGAATGAATAATCTGAGATGATGGCCTTTGGATGAAACAAACTGAAGAGACTCCTGAATTACTTTGGATGGGTGAAAAGAAATACTCACACTCGAAACAATTATGGGAGGATGGCAGAGAATGGGGCAAGATTTAAAAGAAACTCTTCTTTGGTGTTCAAAATCCGAGAATGATGGCGAGAAACACCACCATGGATTATTTAGACACTCCGGAATGAAGAATGGGAAGGTTGAGCCAACGATGAAAAGAATTTGAAAGATCTTGGAGAAAGACATTTTACTGATGATAAATCATTCTTACGTCAAACTTTGAAAAGAAATTTAGGATAGCTCCGGGAAAATAAGAAGAGTCAGGTAAGATCCTGGGAAAAGACCTGTGGGTTAGGGCCCACTCAAAAGAAACACCGTTGAAATGATTAAAAAAAAGAGGTTGCACCAGTTGAATTAAATGACTTGAATGAGATAACATCCTCGAAAGATCTTGAACGAATGCAGAGAGGAAAACACGAATCTTCGAGATATCTTGAACACTCCGGAACAATTGAATAGCAAATGGGGAATGATTGAGAGGTATGCCGGCAAGAGAAGACATTTAAAACGAGGAAAGGATGTGATCAACACAGAAAACTTGAATTGAATCCACCGTAGAAGAAAAAGAATGAAGAATAACGAACTTGAAGAGCATCTTCATGAGAACCGCCGGGTAAGGACATTGACGGAAAAGAATGGAGAGACTTCATAATCATAAGATAGATACTTGATAAAGAAATCTTAGTACTTGAAGAAACAAGGGTGGGAGGGTGGGAAAAAACAAAGGCAACTTGGAGACGGGTGAAACAAACACCGTTGAGAAGAACTGATACTTGATCTTGCGGTTGTTGAAATGATCGGATCCACTTGAAGAGAAACACGCCAGTTGAAAAGGATTTACATGACAATCTCGGTTATCAAGAAGGATTAGTATTCACATCGGAGTATGAGAACACCGCTTAGGAACAGGTATGGAATCAACATTTGACTTTGAAGCGACTCGAATACCACAACTCGAAGCAAAACAAAAGATTGGCTTGCAGAATAAGCTGGAACAAACATATGATAGAGATTTCGTCCAAAGTTTTCGTGGTGGGGCCTACACGGGCTGTACAAGGCAGTGCACATGACATACGAAGCGTCCCCGAGTCGGCATAGCCAAGGACTCTTTAAGACACAATGAGACCACTGTAAAACCGACCGTGAATAGGCGGACCACTAGACGTCGAACCCCAATTTCATATCATACATCTGTCGGAAAGATATCCTAAGAGCTACTTGAATTCCCACTTATAAACTCCCGAAACTTTCCGGTTATGCAATCAGGTGTTGGGGATACAGGGGAAGCATAATATCTCACCCAAACTAACAAATCCTACATCCAGCTGTATCCATCCTTCAACACATAACCAAGAAACCTTCAGAAATCGTCTACCTCAACCTTCAAAAAGCATCCTTTATACAAGTTATGGCAATACTCCCGAACTCCCGCCCTAGTACTGGGTGGCGTCGAGGTTATCTCACCAACAACTGCATAAAAGAGATTTTTGATGTCGACGAACTAAACTCAGGTATTCCAGAACTGCAACGATAAAATTGTGACGACAACACCTCGGAGCTCAACTCCCTGGGACAGTGCCACAACCCCTAAATGACAGGAGGCACCAAGAACAATGTTCTCGTCACAAATCGATCAGAACGATTCCAAGATACCGGCGTGATCCTAAAAAAATTAGTGAATTTTGAGAAGAGAATAGACAAAACTCTACGTTAGGAAGCCTTACCAGAGCGATGAGGGGACTGGGGAGTAAAAAGAATTCCTAGCTCTCCGATATATAATTCCTAAATGACTCAAAGCATTTTCTAGACTCAACTCGTCCGCTAATTCGATCAAGCAGTGGGGGCTCCTAAGGTCGGGGAAGGCTCTGATACCAACTTGTAACGCCCTCGATGCGGCTATATCTCCCACGTGTCGAAGCACGACTTAGAGGCATAACCGCATTGAAAGCAATGTCGCAAGTGAGGTAATCTTCACACAACCCATGTAATACATAAGGGAAAGATATACATAGTTGGCTTACAATCGCCACTTCACACAAGTACATGAATAAAGCATTACATCATCCAAATACAATCAAGGTCCGACTATGGAACCAAAATAAAAGAAGAACCCTAAATGCGACACGGTCCCCGATCGACCCCAACTGGGCTCCACTACTGATCAACTAGAACGAAACAACACAAAGGACAAGATCTTCATCGAGCTCCTCCTGAGCTTGGTTGTGTCATCTGCACGGACTCATCGGCACCTGCAAGCTGGTTTTGGAAGTATCTGTGAGCCACGGGGACTCAGCAATCTCGCACCCTCGCGATCAAGACTATTTCAGCTTATGGGTAAGGTAAAGGTATGAGGTGGAGCTGCAGCAAGCGACTAGCATATATGGTGGCTAACATATGCAAATGAGAGCGAGAAGAGAAGGCAAAGCACGGTCGATAAAAGTATGATCAAGAAGTGATCCTAAAACAACCTACGTCAAGCATAACTCCAACACCATGTTCACTTCCTGGACTCAGCCGGAAAGAGACCATCACGGTTACACACGCGGTTGATGTATTTTAATCAAGGTCAACTTCAGGTTTTCTACAACCAGACATTAACAAATTCCCATCTGCCCATAACCGCGGGCACGGCTTTCGAAAGTTCAAAACCCTGCAGGGGTGTCCCAACTTAGCCCATCACAAGCTCTCACGGTCAACGAAGGATATTCCTTCTCCCAAGACATTCCGATCAGACTCGGCGTCCAGGTTACAAGACATCCTCGACAATGGTAAAACAAGTCCAGCAACACCGCCCGAATGTGCCGACAAATCTCGATAGGAGCTGCACATATCTCGTTCTCAGGGCACACTCAGATGAGCAGTCCGTACAACTAAAACCAGCCCTCGAGTTTCCCCGAGGTGGCGCTGCAAGGGGCTCTAGTTTGGACCAACACTCAGAGGAGCACTGGCCCGGGGGGTTAAAATAAAGATGACCCTTGAGTCTGCAGAACCCAAGGGAAATAAAAGGCTAGGTGGCGAATGGTGAAACCAATGTTGGGCATTGCTGGAGGAGTTTTATTCAAGGCGAACTGTCAAGGGGTTCCCATTATAACCCAACCGTGTAAGGAACACAAAATCAAGGAACATAACACCAGTATGACGGAAACTAGGGCGGCAAGAGTGGAACAAAACACCAGGCATAAGGCCGAGCCTTCCACCCTTTACCAAGTATATAGATGCATTAATTAAATAAGAGGTATTGTGATATCCCAACAAAATATCCATGTTCCAACATGGAACAAGCTCCAATCTTCACCTGCAACTAACAATGCTATAAGAGGGGCTGAGCAAAGCGGTAACATAGCCAAACAATGGTTTGCTAGGACAAGGTGGGTTAGAGGCTTGATCAACAATATGGGAGGCATGATAAGCAAGTGGTAGGTATCGCAGCATAGGCATAGCAAAAGAGCGAGCAACTAGCAAGCAAAGATAGAAGTGATTTCGAGGGTATGGTCATCTTGCCTGAAATCCCGCAAGGAAGAAGAACGAGTCCATGAAGAAGACAAACGGACATAGACAAACGGGTCCTCACAAACGTGACGTTACCGGAACCAATCCGAAGAAGCAAACACCGGAAAGAAGCACACAACATAGTAAACAACCAACACATGACCATGGTATGATATGCGGGATGCGGTATGCGATGCATATGCATGATTGGACAAGGAATGCATGAAGCTGGCCTCAACTTGGAAATCCAAGAGTACCACTGGAAAGATGAGGTGATTTCGGTTGAAATCGATATAAAGAACACCGGAATCGGAGACACGGTTTGGAAATGGCAAGCAGTTCAAATATGGCACCGGTCTGCGATAAACAGCAAGTAGCCATTTAAATGCAACAATTTAAACATGCTACAGCACCCAAACATGGCAACAAAATAAATGGCAGGGATCCACTCATGAATCTTAACAAAAGATGAAGACTGAGCTACGGCCAATTCATCCATTAACAGGTTCAAACAAGCATGGCAAAAGTGCAATTGATAAACAGGTTTCAGACTTAGTGAAATTAACACAAGCCTGGAATTTTAGATCAGGTAGCACACTTTGGAGCACGAAAACTATATGCTACAGGGCCTGAACTTGGCAAAGCAAAGCATGGCATGGAGCTACTCAAAGAGCTTAACAAAAGTCCCTTAGTGACCTTGAGCCAAAAGGGATCAGAAAATACAATTGCAAGCATGTGAACATGGCAAAAACATAATCAGATTACAGACTTAGAGAAAAACTGGAACATGCAAATCAGATAGCGAGTAGGCATGTTTACGAGCTCGATGCACTCACTACAGAGCAAGGCATGACAAACTAAGCATACACCCATCAAGAATACATATTATATAAACTAGACATGGCAAGAACAACAACATAGCATGCACGGATCAACAACAACATCCTCGGCAAAATCGCTAACAAGTAGACAATCTCCCAGGATTCACGAAATAACAAAAGTAGAGCTCGATTGACTCAAGCTAGGGTGCTCCATAAATGCAAACAAAGACATGGATGGATAGAGCACCACAAGGTTAACAAATCATCATTACTGATCATCCTCAAAAGAGGCACGGATCACTAGGAAACAACATGAACATATGGCATATTGATAAAAATAGATCAAGGACTTAGTGGAATTGCTAAGTCCCTGAAATCAGCATTAACGAATGCACCACTTTGCAAGCTTGTGCTACTCACCACACACATCACAAAAATACATGGATAGCACCTCTGGAAAGATGGCAAAGCATATAACAAAACTCATGTAGAGCTCATGGGCATATCATGCACACAATAATCATGGCAAAAATGACAAATAGCTATTTGGTGAAGCAGATCTGACAATTAACTCAAATAGCACTCTTCCAACAGCACTTCGGGCATCAAGATGAGCTCAAAAGTAAATGATGCAATGAGATGAAATGATGCACTCTCTGAGACGAACATTTCGATATGCTACACGTATGAATCGGAGCTACGGATGCAAAGTTACGACATGATGAATATGGGCATTTGAAACTGGAAATTTCGGGGACTTAGTGAAATTCTACCTCCGCGAAAAGTCAACGCGGGGACGAGACGAAGCGGGATGAGGAGATCCAGGATGGAGGGGCGCTGTTTGGATGGGGAACCCGGTGGATCTGGTCCCGATCCGGGTCAACTCCGGCTCCGGCGAACTCTTGGCTCCGGCGATCGTCGGGGCCGGCGGGGAAGGGAGCGGGTGGCCGGATCCGGTCCGGCCCGACCGGATCCGCGACGAGGCGGCGCGGCCACCGGCGATGAGGGCGGCACGAGGCGCGGCTCCGGCGGAGGACTGCGGAAGCCGAGGCGGCGGCACGAGGCTCCAGCGACATGGCGCGGCAGGGAGAGCGAGCGGCGGGCGGCGGCGCGCGGCGGCCGGCGGCGTCCGGTCGCCAAAGACGGGGCGTAGGCGGCGGAAGGCGCGAGGGCGCGAGCGCTCGGGCCGCGGCGGCGGCGGGATGGGCCCCGGGGGCCTGATGCGGGCTCGCGGCCAGCGGCGGGGGCGAGCGCGGCGACGCCACTTGGCAAGATGGGATAGGGCGCGGGGGCGGCGCTGATGACGTGTCGGCCCCTCATTGGCCGGAACGCGTGGCGGCTAGCGGTGGACATGTCCGGCCGGTGGAAGAAATGTCCGAGGGCGCGGAGGGAGTGGATCTAGGGTTTCGTCTGCGCGAGAATTTCGGAGGAAGACACATATTTATAGGTAGAGGGAGCTAGGAGAGTCCAAATGAGATGCGGTTTTCGGCCACGCGATCGTGATCGAACGACCGAGATGATGGAGAAGGTTTTGGTGGGTTTTGGGCCAAATTGTAGGGGTGTTGGGCTGCAACACACACGAGGTCTTCTCGGTCCCTCGGTTAACCGTTGGAGCATCAAACGAAGTCCAAATGGTACGAAACTTGACAGGCGGTCTACGGGTAGTAAACCAAGGCCGCTTGGCAAGTCTCGGCCCAATCTAGAAATGTTCAACCCCCACACACGAAAGGAAGGTAGAAAGGACCACCGGAGGAGATAGAAGCGCCGGAATGCAAAACGGACAACGGGAAAAATGCTCGGATGCATGAGACGAACATGTATGCAAATGAAATGCACATGATGACATGATATGCAATGCATGACACGCAAGCAATGACAAGGCAACAACAGCGAATAACTGGAGGACACCTGGCACATCGGTCACGGGGCGTTACATTCTTTTCATTGGGCTTCAACTGGCGAGAGGTATAGGCCACAACTTTCTTCTCTTGCATCAACACTGCACCGAGACCTTGAAGGGAAGCATCACAGAAAACTTCGAACGGTTTGGATTCATTGGGAGGAGTCAGAACTGGAGCAGTGATTAACTTCTCTTTAAGGGTGTTGAAAGCGATGTCACATTCAGGCGACCAGACATACTTCACATGCTTCTGGAGAAGGTTGGAAAGAGGCTTCATGATCTTAGAGAAGTTCTCAACGAACCTTCGACAATAGCTTGCGAGCCCAAGGAAGCTGCGGAGTTGCTTCACATTCTGAGGTGGTTCCCAATTCACAATTGTAGACACCTTCTCAGGATTAACAGCTATGCCCTTGGCGGAGATGATATGCCCAAGGTAGAGAACCTCATCGAGCCAAAACTCGCACTTTGAAAACTTCGCATAGAACTGATGTTCTCTGAGTTTATCCAGCACCAATCTCAAGTGCTTGGCATGATCCTCCTTGTTCTTGGAAAAGACTAAAATGTCATCGAGGTAGACCAAGACGAAGTCATTTGTGTAGGCGTTGAAGATGAAGATCATCATGCGAGAGAATGTTGGAGGTGCATTGACAAGGCCAAAAGACATGACAGTGTATTCATATGAACCATAGCTTGTTCTGAATGTTGTCTTGGGGATATCCTCTTCACGAATGCGAATCTGATGATAGCCCATGCGGAGGTCAAGCTTGGAGAATACTTGAGCACCTTTGAGTTGTTCGAAAAGCTCATTGATGTTGGGAAGTGGGTACTTGTTCTTTATGGTCTTCTTGTTCAATGGACGGTAGTCGACACAAAGTCGGTCCGTTCCATCCTTCTTCTTGACAAAAAGAACACCACAACCCCATGGAGAAGAACTTGGTCGGAAGAGACCCATACGCTCTTGAATATCGAGTTGCTTCTTCAGCTCCTTCAACTCTTCAGGTCCAAACAGGTTCCGTGCCAGGCTCAAGATCGATGACGAATTCAACTGGCTGGTGAGGAGGCATCCCTGGAAGCTCTTCTGGAAAGACGTCTTGATATTCGCAAACGACTGGAATCTGAGAGATGGCATCCAGCTCGCCCTTCTCATTGAGAGAAAATAGTCGAATGGTATCATCCCGAGCGGCAAAGACGATTACATCCTCAGACGAATGTGTCAATTGAATCTGCCTGGCAGCACAATCAAGCTGAGCCTTGTGCTTAGAAAGCCAGTCCATTCCAAGAATAAGATCAATATCCGAGTTACCAAGGACCATTGGAGAATACAGAAACTTATAGTCGCCCAACGTGATAGAAACATCTGGAACCACCAAACTGGCACTCAAACGTTTACCCGGAGAAATGATGTCCATTGATTTTCCCAAATGAGAAGAAGCGAATTCGTTCTTGGCAAAAAATGGTTTTGACATGAAACAATGCGATGCACTAGTATCAAAAAGAACTTTTGCAGGAACATCGTTAACAGGAAGGTTACCCATAATCACTTCTGACGAGTCCTCTGCCTGAGCTGCGTTTATCAAGTTGACCTTGGCATGCTTGGGATTATGCTTGACCACTGCGGTGCTAGCAGATCTCACAGGAGGGGGAGGAGGAAGATGCCTCTGATTGAAGCATTTGTTGGCATAGTGACCCTTCTGCTAACACTTGTTGCATGTGACCTCTGAAAGCGGACGGTGATACGGAGCACTTGATCTTGGAGCATGAGACGAAGTCTTGTTCTGAAAGCCTGGGTTGGGTGGGTGGGAAGATCCATTGCCACCTTTGCTCTTCTGCTGATAAGGCTGACGGAACGAAGGAGGAGGCAACCAATACTTTTGTTGCTTACTTACCACTTGAGTTGAGGAAGAAGGAGTTGCATCCCTGACTCGTTTCTTGGAAGCATCACACTTGAGTTGAGCAGTCTCTTGTTTCAGTGCCATATTGTAGAACTCATCGTACTTCTACGGCTCAAAAAGCATGAGAGCTAGTTGAAGATCTTCTCTGAGGCCACCTCTGAACTGATAAATCATGCTCTTCTCGTCAGGGACGTCTTGCTTAGCGAAACGAGCAAGCTTCTGGAACATGATGTTATACTGGTAAACAGACAAGCTGCCTTGCTTCAGATTGCGGAACTCCTCACGCTTGCTCTCAACAACACTCTGAGGAATGTGGTGAGCTTTGAAGTCTTGATGGAATTCATCCCAGGTAATCACACGACCTCCTCTGGAATCTTTGTATTGCTGATACCACTCAGTAGCTTGGTCTTTGAGTTGGAACAAGGCAAACTTGACAAAGTCCTTAGGCCTGGCGTTGCTGCACTCGAAATGCTTGCAGATATCCACGAGCCAATCATCAGCGTCTATTGCTTCGACACAGTTACTGAAGGTCTTTGGCTGGTTTGCGAGGAACTGGTTGAGTGTAGCAAACTGATCCTGATTGTTGCCATGGCCTTGATTTCCTTGGTTGCGCTCTTGCAAGATTTGCATAAGCATCTGCGTGTTGGCATTGGTAGCGACCATCACAGCTTGCCATGCCTCTGGAGGTGTAGGTGGTGGTGGCGGTTCAGGATTCTGACGCGTTGGAGGAGCCATCCTGAAGAGGGTGACATCCGTTAGCATATTGACAGACATATATTCAAGCTGAATCAAAAAGATTGAAATTGCAACATATAGTCTCAACATTCGAACAAGAATGAAGGAATGCAATCCAAATTAAATGGTCACACTTCCATAAATTGAGAAGCCACTTAGATAGAGGTAGATGAATAAAACAACAAGGTACGGACATGAACAAATACTTGGTGAGGATTACCCAATCAAAAACCAAATATTCACGGAAGAAATACTAGAGCTACATGAATTCCCACCTAAGAAACTCCCGAACCTTTCCCGGTTATGCAATCAGGTGTTGGGGATACAGGGGAAGCATAATATCTCACCCAAAGCTAGCAAATCCTAGATCCAGCTGTATCCATCCTTCAACACATAACCAAGAAACCTTCGGAAATCATTTACCTCAACCTTCAAAAAGCATCCGTTATACGAGTTATGGCAATACACCCGAACTCCCGCCCCAGTACTTGCTGGCGTCGAGGTCATCTCACCAACAACTGCATAAAAGAGATTTTCGATGTCGGCGAAACTCAGGTATTCCAGAACTGCAACGATAAAATTGTGACGACAACACCTCGGAGCTCAACTCCCCGGGACACTGCCACAACCCCTAAACGTCAGGAGGCACCAAGAACAATGTTCTCGTCACAAAACCATGGAACGATTCCAAGATATCCGCGTGATCCTAAAAAAATATTAGTGAAATTTGAGAAGAGAAGAGTCAAAACTCTACATCAGGATGCCTCACCAGAGCGACGAAGGGACTGAGGAGTAAAAAGAATCCTACTCTCCAATATATATAAATCCTAAAAGACTCAAAACATTTTTCTAGACTCAACAATGCCAACGATTCAATCAAGCAGGGGGCTCCTAAGTCGGGGAAGGCTCTGATTACCAACTTGTAACGCCCACGATGCGGCTATATCTCCCACGTGTCGAAGCATGACTTAGAGGCATAACCGCATTGTAAGCAATGTCGCAAGTGGGGTAATATTCACACAACCCATGTACTGAATAAGGAAAGAGGTACATAGTTGGCTTACAATTGCCACGTCACACAATAGCATAAATATAACATTACAATCATCCAGATACAATCAAGGCCCGACTACGGAACCAAAATAAAGACAACACCAAATGCATAATGTCCCCGATCGCCCCAACTGGGCTCCACTACTGATCGTCTGGAAAGGAAACATAGTATCGTCCTGAGTCCTCATCGAACTCCCACTTGAGCTCAGTCGAATCTCCTGGAATGGCATCATCGGTCCCTGCATCTGGTTTTGGAAGTAATCTGTGAGTCATGGGGACTCAGCAATCTCACACCCTCGCGATCAAGACTATTTAAGCTTATAGGTAGGTAAAAGGTATGAGGTGGAGCTGCAGCAAGCACTAGCATATATGGTGGCTAACATACGCAAATGAGAGCGAGAAGAGAAGGCAAAGGCACGATTCGATAAACTATGATCAAGAAGTGATCCTAGAACAACCTACGTTCAAGCATAACACGAGACCGTGTTCTCTTCCCGGACTCCGCCGAAAAGAGACCATCACGGCCACACACTCTGTTGATTCATATTAATTAAGTTAAGTTTCAGGTTTTCTACAGACATTAACAAATTCCCATCTGCCCATAACCGCGGGCACGGCTTTCGAAAGTTCAAATCCCTGCAGGGGAGTCCCAACTTAGCCCATCACAAGCTCTCACGATCAACGAAGGATATTCCTTCTCCCAAGACAATCCGATCAGACTCGGAATCCCGGTTACAAGACATCTCGACAATGGTAAAACTAAACTAGCAAAGCCTCCTGATGTGCCGACAAATCCCGATAGGAGTCGCACGTATCTCGTTCTCAGGGCACACCGGATAGTTCAAGCTACGAGTAAAAACCAACCCTCGAGTTGCCCCGAGGTGTCCCCGCAGGCTGCCCATTTCAGACCAACACTCAGAGGAGCACTGGCCCAGGGGGGTTTAAAACAAATATGACCCTTGAGTCCGCGAAACCCAAGGGAAAAAGGCTAGGTGGCAAATGGTAAAACAAAGGTTAGGCCTTGCTGGAGGAGTTTTTTTCAAAGGCGAACTGTCAAGGGGTTCCCACTATAACCCAACCGTGTAAGGAACGCAAAATCAAGGAACATAACACCGGTATGACGGAAACTAGGGCGGCAAGAGTGGAACAAAACACCAGGCATAAGGCCGAGCCTTCCACCCTTTACCAAGTATATAGATGCATTAAAATAGACAAGATATATAATGATATCCCAACAATAAACATGTTCCAACAAGGAACAAACTCCAAACTTCACCTGCAACTAGCAACGCTATAAGAGGGGCTGAGCAAAGCGGTAACATAGCCAAACAAAGGTTTGCTAGGACAAGGTAGGTTAGAGGTTTGACATGGCAATATGGGAGGCATGATAAGCAAGTGGTAGGTATCGTAGCATAGGCATAGCAAAAGAGCGAGCATCTAGCAAGCAAAGATAGAAGTGATTTCGAGGTATGGTCATCTTGCCTGTAAAGTTCTCCGAGTTGACGTAAGCTTGATCCTCGTAAACGTTCTCAACGGGTTCCTCGATCACGTACTCGTCTCCCGGCTCTACCCAAAGCAAGAACACAAGCAAAGGGAGACACAATCAACCATGATGCAATGCGCAGGCAACATGATGCAAAACATGGCATGATATGCGGGATGTGATATGCGATGCATATGCGTGCTTCGGAAAGGAGAGATTGACCCTGGCCTCAACTTGGAAAACCAAGAATGCCACTGGAAAGATGAGTTGATTTCGATCGAAATCGATATAAAGATCACCGAAAGTGGATGCACGGTTTGCAAATGGCAAGCAAAACAAATATGGCACCGATCTGCGATTAACAGCACGAGGCCATCTAAATGCATCAAAAACAACAATTTACTGCACTCTGACATGAAAACAAATCATATGGCAGTGATCCACTCAAGATGCTTGACAAAAGATGAACACTGAGCTACGGCTAATTCACACAATAGAAGGTTCAAACAAGCATGGAAAAAGTGCAAAAGATAACAGGTTACAAACTTAGTGGAAATAACAACATGTCAGGAATTTAACATCAGGAAGCAATGTTTAGAGTAAGATAAAAACATGCTACAGGAACATATCATGGAAAAGCAAGGCATGGCATGAAGCTACTCAAAGCATAAAACAAAAGTCCCTTACTGACCATGAGCCAAAAGGGATCAGAAAATACAATGGCAACCATGTGAACATAGCAACTTACGTTAACAGATTCAGACTTAGCAGAAAACTGGAACATGGCAAAACAGATTCACGTAGGCATGTTTACGAGCTCGATGCACTCACCACAAGGCATTGCATGACAAACTAAGCATACACCCAGCAAGTAGACATGGCATAGAAGCTAAACATGGCAAAAACAACCTCATAGCATGCACGGATCAACTACAACAACCTCGGCAAAATTGCTTAACATGTATACAATCTGCCAGGAATATTTTATAGCAAAAATAGAGCAAGATTGGGTCATGCTAGGGTGCTCCATAATTGCAAACAAAGACATGGATGGATAGAGCACAATAATATATACAAAACATCCTTACTGATCATGCTCAAAATAGGCATGGATCACCCTGCAGCAACATGAATACATGGCATAAAAATATTAACAGGGAAAAGACTTAGAAGATTTCTAAGTCCCTGAAATCAGCAACATTACGAGGGCTACTTTGCATGCTTGTGCTAGCCACCACAGAGATCACAAAAATACATGGCATACACCCCTGTAAATATGGCATGGCATACTTCAAAACACATGTAGGGCTCAAGTTCATAGGAGGCACACATTAAACATGGCAAAAATGACAAATGTCCAATTACTGATAAGAATCTGAAACTAACATTGCATAGCACTCTTGCAACAGTATTTAGGGCATCAAGATGAACTCAAATGAACATGGTGCAATGGAATGAAATGAAGTACTCATCGAGACGAACAATTTGACATGCTAGACGCCCAAAACGAAGCCACGGATGAGAGTTATGATGCGGTGAAAACGCTAAAAATTACTGTGACTGAGGTAAAAAGTCAACCCTCTCTCAGATCTAGGGTTTGCACGCGGATCGAAGATCGCCGGGGAGCTCGCCGGAGTTTGAAGAAGCTCGCCAGATGAGGGGACTTGCCGGACTTGGGCGTCGGAGGGCGGCGTGGCGCTGGTTCGGGACGGCGCCGGCGAGGACCTGCGGTGGCGCGGCGAGGTCGGGCGGCGAGGCGGCGCGGCGAGCCGCGGCCGGTGGGGAGGCGGCGACCGGACTTGGTGGCGGAGACGGCAGGGCGATGCGGGTGGCGGCGCTGGAGGCAGGCGGCGGGGCGGAGCGGATCGGGGACGCGGGCCGGGAGGGCCCGCGGCGGGCTTCGGCGGGCTGGCGCGGTTGGCGGCGAAGTGGGCGCCGGCTTGGGGACACGTGGCGCCCACGGGTTGGCTGGCGCGGCGGCGGGGACGACATGGCGCGATGCGATTGGCCGGGGCGACGTGGCTAGAGGCAGTGGACACGTCCGGCGCGGCGTGGACGCGTCCGGCGGTGCGAGGGGAAAGATTTTAGGGTTTCGTCCGTGAATTTTTGGAGGGGAGTCTATATTTATAGGTAGAGGGAGCTAGGAGGCTCCAAATTGAGCACGGTATTCGGCCACGCGATCGTGATCGAACGACCGAGATGATGGAGGGGGTTGTGGTTTGGGCCATTTTGGAAAGGTGTTGGGCTGCAACACACACGAGGCCTTCTCGGTTCCTCGGTTAACCGATTGGAGTAACAAACGAAGTCCAAATGGCACGAACTTGACAGGCGGTCTACCGGTAGTGAAACAAGGCTGCTTGAAGTCTCGTTCCAATCTGAGAACGATTTAACACCCGTACACGAAAAGAGGTAAAAGGGGACACCGGAGGACATAGGAGCGCCAGAATGCAAAACGGACAACGGGGAAAATGCTCGGATGCATGAGACGAACACGTATGCAAATGCGATGCACATGATGACATGATATGAGATGCATGACAAAGACAAAAGCAACACGAAGCCAAAACCCAACCAATAACAAGGAGAAGTGTGGAATCTTTTCATACTTAAAATCAAACCATGTTTTCTCTACATCCTCCTCAGATTTCTTCAAATAAAATACTCTCACCAAAGGCTCACACACTGGAAGTTTAACTCTGAAACGCAGCTCCAAGCCTTTTGCAAAGCCATCTTTTTCCACGTCCACTCGCACTATTTTTCCAAGCCAGTTCCCAAGTGCATCCCCGAAGGCTTTTGAGCGCTTGTCCAAGGGCAGATCTTCAACCCGGACCCATATATCGACAGAATCAAAAGTCATCTCCGATGGCCTCGTAGCTCCGTCATAATCCTTGAGCATTAATACACTGAAATCGAATTGCCATGGTCCATTGTTTAGAGCGTGTCTCCAGTCGCCCTCACTTCCAAAAGTCACCACAAATAAGTTCCTCCCAATGATCTTGAACTGGGCTTCTCTGTGCAGACCCCAAGCCCTCGGCATAGATTTCTCTAACGCACGCTTATTTATCAGCCGGGTAGAGAAAGCTTTCCCAATTGCAGACCACTTCGCCGGCCTAGAGTTTTCCTGTTCCGCATCCTTAAAGACGAAGCACATGGCCTCCTTCTCCGTCAGCACTAAGCCTCCAAGCCGTTCAGTCAAACTAGCCGCGCCGCCGCTGTTTTGCCATCGCCAGGGGATACGGAGGAGTTCCTGCTCTGAGGGCCCAGTGGCGTCCTCATCGCTGGGTTCGTCGCCTCCTTTGGTGCCGTCGGACGCGGCGTAGCTGCCGTTCCCTGTGTCTTCAGACCTGACGTCTTCGCCGCCACAGGAGTAGCCGCCGCACTCCTCGGCGTCGACGTTCCATCCTTCGTCCTCTCCGCCATGTCCTCTCCACCAGAAGGAGAGCAACCCTCCGACCCGCACGTAAGGAATCGCCACCGATCCCTCCCGTGCCGCCGAGATCCTCGCCGCCACCGCTCGCAAAACCCTAACCCTAGCGCTTGAGCCGATCGCCTGGCAATCACCTATCCGTGTTTTACGTGCGAGGTGGACCCACCAGAAAATAGGTATAATAAATTAATATAATATCCCAAATATGATTATTTAATTAAAAATGCCATTATTCATTTGCTTCGGGCCGGGCTCGGGCTTGGGATTTTTTCATTGGGCTTTGCCAAGCCCGGCCCGAACCCGACCCGGCTCGGGGAATGATCAGGTTTAGGTTGAACTGAGAAGTACTTCGCCGGGTGGAAGAAGTACCATCCTGTCTTTAGGATCTTGTTCTTCCTTTGTCTCCGAACCTTGTTATGAAAATACTATGTGTGTAGTGATATTAGACAAAAATATGTGATTACGATACCTCCATGTGTTTTCCATCCTGGGATCAAAGGTGATGGTTTCTTTGGAGATATGTTTTGTCTATATTTCTCTCGTGCCATGAAGTTGCGTACATCCTGTAGAATTTGGATACTAAATTACTTAAAGAAGAATATAAATATATGCAATTTATCTTGATAAAACAAACTAAATAAATTTTGGTTTTTATGATATGACTGATGTCTAGTCATGTGTTAATCACATTCTGTCCTTAGTGAAGCTCATCGCGACGTTCACGCCAACGCATTGGCTGTTTTGAAGATAGCATGGATAGTAGAATTAAGAAAACTTGATATGACACTTTCTTTATGAGAGATAAGGTTTAAGGATGGTGCTCTTCTTTGCATTTACCAAATGTTGTGGATATGGAGACAACTCTGCAGAAAGAGATAAGTTGCAGTCTAGCGAAACTATATATTTGTAACTGCATGTTTGCGACTGAGGGTACAAAGTCAGATACCAAGTTCCAAACTCAGGACTTGACAACCTAACAGGAAAAAATGTTTAAATTTTCCATGTGACAAAGTTCAAAAGATTCTAAAAACTGACATGTTATTTTTTTAAACGCCATGTACCTAAGAAGAAGAAAAATATATTTTGCAATCTAGTAAAAAAAAGGAGGGATCGGTTGCGCGGTAGTGTTTTGAATAGGATAATGTTCGCTAGGTTTTGTATCACAGCCAACGAGTTTAAAATTTGGCGTCTCTCCTATCCCCTATGCCAAGATTCATGCAACGAATCCAACATAAGAGAGCACGTTTGCCGGGATTGGCCCCCTGGCAGACGGTCGTCAGTTAACATTTCCATATTTTTATGTTATTAATTCATACTTTCCAATTATGTGTTTTCATTTTTTTCTAACACTTACCAAATATGAGTGTTGGGTGACCTATTACCTCATTGAATCTTTATCCTTCATCTTCTATATCTAAATATCTAGTCCCCACTAACCTATTTCTCTCAACATGCAAGCATGCCACCTCATCATGAAACAAATGCTCACTTCTACATGCAACCATGCATAGAAAAAGGCCCACCTCAATCTGCAGTTATGAATGCTATTTTTCATTCTATTATGCTATTTATATTTACTGAATTCTTTACAACTCTACAATTGTCAAACACAATAAACCATACATATTTTCAGTTTTAGTTTTCACATTATTATTTCAAATATTCATGTCACATACAATCAAATATCTTTGAAATGTATTGTAAAATATTTCCGCAACAACGTGCAGGGTATCATCTAGTTAGAAATAATGGACGGTCAATAATAGATGGTTAAATTTTTTGTGGTGGAATCAGTCCATCGGGTTCAATTCCTACGTCTGCTCGCATATTTCCTAAATTTATTTCATACTCTTTATGATTATTCTTTCGACTTTGTCGATCTCAAGATATGTCAGCCCACCCTCTTAAAAGTGCTTGTAGGAAAAAGTATGTGTGCATGCCGTGATCATCCGTGTCTATTATGTCTTTCTCACACAAAAAAAAGGAAAGAAACACGAATTGGCCTCGACCTTCATATCCGTTTCTTCCACTGCACAACGTGCCATCAAGATTTGTTTTCTAGAAAGTTAGTAACAATATGTATTCATTCATTCCATTAACTCCTCTCTTGCCGGTCAATTCTTTGGCACTCCAGCAAAGCAGGTAGAAGGAGATGAGAGGGGTTATGTTAGGTATAATCTTGCCCAAACGGACAAAACGAACAGTACTATACAGCCGCTGCCTCCTTCTCTTTCAAAAAAGGCTAGGATTCGTGCCTTTCGCCAGCGCCGTCGCAGGTTTGCCTCGTTTCCTGTGGCCTTAGGGCCATGGAGCCGGCGAAAGGGTTGTGTTGTTAGTCGTTTTTTTTAATTCTGTGAGGGTTGTGTCTTGCTCAAGAAGTCAAGACGGCAACGATTCCCTGAAGATGGAATAAAAGTTTTCCCGCCTAGTCCTCGTTGCAGTGATGGGTCTAGCATCGTTGGTGATCGTGTGGAGGTGTGTCTCTAGCGGATCTATCCTTGATGAATTTGCTCGGATCTGGATGTTATTTGTCTACGTTTTTGTGTTTTCAGATTGGATTCTTTCGATCTACTCTGGACGTGTTTGGTAGTCTGCATTAGGCTTAGTCAGGCCCGCGCGAAATGTTTTCGGCCTGTTTATTTACCTGATCATATTAAAAAGTTGACCTGCACGAAACTCAAAACACATCTCAGCCTGCATCTGGAGGAACGTTCTATCATTCGTTTCTACTGGACCAGGCTGAAGCGAGCCACCTTCGAGTGCACATGGGGGCTCTCTTGCACGAGAGCATGCGAGTCGTATACACCATGTACATTGTTTCTTCTTCCACCTTTAGGAAGCTCCTTCTCTAATCTTATTTCTTAATTCCTTTTTAATACACACAATAATGCATCAATTTGAGATAAGCTCTACATGAAAAAGATGTGCATCGTTGTTATGGTTCCATTTTTTTGATCAATTCATAGTTTTGTTGACTGTAAGCATTTAATTTCGTGTTCATGTTTGAAGCTATTTTGGATGAATTTTATCAAATTCATCGCGCATTGAATTCTCATTTGGTCAGTAGCTTCATCTTACAGTTTTACACAACTTCCGTGTTGCACATTTTCTGTTTCGATAATCTAGATGATTAAATCTAACTTCTTTTTCATAAAGTATATATGCATATGTGTGATTTGTGTTAATGACACTTCTTAAGCTCCCTCTCCTCTGTTTCTGCTACACCGGCGTTATCGCTGGCGTCACTCCTCTCGGCCTCCTCTCCCGCATGCTATTACACTAGCGCCATCGTTGGCGTCGTTCCTCTCAACCTCCTCTCCCATGTCCTACTACACTCGCGCGGTCATCGTTCCTCTCTATATTCTCTCCCATGTCCTGCTACATTGAAACCATCACCGGCATCGTTCCTCTCGCCTCCTCGCTCGCGTCTTACTATAATGGTGTCGTTGCCATCGTCGTTCCCCCTCGCGTGTTGTTGCATTAGCGCCACCGTCAGTGTCGTTCCTCTCAACCTCCGCTCCCACTTCCTACTACACTAACTCGGTCGTCGTTCCTCTCTGTGTCATCTTCCATGTTTTGCTACACTGAAGCCATCACTGACGTTATTCCTCTCGACCTTCTCGCTCGCCTCCTACTATAATGGCGCCGTCGACATCTTTGTTCTTCTCGGCCTCCTTCTTCGTGTCCTACTACACTGGTCCCGTCATCATCGCCATTCTTTCCGGCCTCCTCCTCCCGGTCCTACTACACTGACGCCGCCATGACGGGCATACTGCATTTTTTCTTCATCATCCTCTGCCTCAACGCCCTTCTATTCATTACTCCACATAGACTTTCTCTGCAGCGATGGCGCTAGCAAATAGTTCACTGCACCGCCGATGAGGTCGCTCGCCCGCGACTCCATGCTCGTTGTGTCGGACGCGGCACGACAACCACCGCCTACCATTGTTGCCGAGACACTCTAGTGTAACATTGTGTGTTATGGGTAGCTATTAAGTCTTAATCATATTTTGTGCAAGCAACCAAACAACGTGCACTCATCTGACCACATACAATGCGAGCAACCAAACGTGGTGCGTAGAGGCATCGTTATGATGCAGGAAGAGAACATGCAGGCAGCCAAACTAAGTGCAGATGTTGGTTTTTGGCCTGCATTTGCTCAGCCAGGCCCAACTGAGACAAGTATGCAAAAGGGCAAAAAACGATGCAGGTAACCAAACGCGCCCTTTATTCTTCATTAGCGGCGGTTGCTGCTCTGGTGCGTTGGTCCCATGGGACCTTAGCACGACGACTTTCCGACTGTCTACTACAACAAGTTATGCCCGACTCCAACGAGGGAGGGGCGATGACTGCGACGCGCCTTCGGCTCGCTTCAGTTCTTGTAGTCGTCGCTAGGTGGTCTACGGATCTACATGTAATTTTTATTATTTCTGATGTTCGTTTTATTGTCATGATTGAAGATGAATAAATCAAAAGTTTTCTCGCAAAAAAAATATCTTTGGTACTCCTTTCTATTCATTTCAGCTCACGGCGTTTTCGATCGGAAGAACAAAAGACAGCTTCACGATTCATGGCTCTGTTCGTTCTTGAAAATGTTTGATTTCGTCAGGTCTCAACCTATATAGGCTAACACAACACACACACGCAGAGCCCGACGAAAAAGAATGACAACACATGACTTGATCGAGCATCGCTACTTGGCTCTCAGACCTTGACATTGCCATTGCCGTCGCTGCCGGCGTTGTGGTCGGCCTGCTCGTCGATGTTCCTGACGGGTCCCGTGAACCACTTCCTGGCGTCGACCACCCACCAGAGCATGATGAGCCCCAGGACGACGCCGAGCGCGATGGGCGCGTAGTTGAAGGTGTCCATTTTGATTGGGTACACGGTGGGGAGCAGGAAGACGGAGCAGGTGTAGCAGATCCACAGGAACGCCACCAGGCAGACGGGCCGGCTGGCTCCCCGGAGGTAGAACGGCCCCGGGCGGAAGTCCTCCTCCCGCATCACCATCCGGGCGAAGATGGGCACCGCGTAGCCCCCCACCCAGCCGATGGTGGCGATGGAGGTGATGGCCGTGAACACCACGTTGATCCACAGGATGGGCAGGCCCAGCAGCGCGCACACGGCGGCGCACAGCCACACCGCGTTCCCGGGCACCTTGCGCGTGGGGTGGATCTTGCGCCACACGCTGGAGAAGGGGACGCCGCGGTCCCGCGACAGCGCGTACACCACCCGGGCGGCGCTGGTGGTGATGGAGAGGCCGCCGAAGAAGAATGAGCCCCAGATGATGAAGAGCAGCACGATGGCGCCCGTCGAGCTGCCGTACCGGCCGTGGAACGCGTCGTAGAGTATCTGCGCCGGGACGAAGGTGCCGGCGGTCTCGTTGGCCGGGTCGTACAGGTAGCTGAAGTCCTGGATGCTGAAGGTGAGGGCGAGGATGTAGACCCAGCCGAAGACGGTGATGATGCCGATGCTGGAGAGGATGGCGATGGGGCCGTTCTTGTCGGCGCCCTTGGTCTCCTCCGTCAGGTGCGCCGCCGCGTCGTAGCCGTACAGCGAGTACTGGCTCACCAGGAGGGACAGGACCACCGCGTAGGCGCCGCTGCTGATCCCGGTCACCTCCGGCGTCGTCTCGAAATGCGTGAACACGTACGACGCCGGCTGCGTCGTCTTCGCCACCAGCGGCAGCATGATCACTATGACCGTGCCGCCGACCACCTGCACCACAGCATCAACGACACTGTCAATTTTTCTGCAGTGTGCCTCTTTCAGTTTTGATGACTCAAAGGAAAGCATTGTGACCTGCCACCACATGGAGATGACGTCGAGGAAGGCGATGACTTCCAAGGCGAAAGTGTTGAACACGGCCCAGATGAAGGTTAACCCGAGGTACATGACGAGGAACAGCCAGCGAGGGGCCAGGTAGCCGCCGCCTTTGTTGGTGCCGGTGCAGAGCAGGATTATGCTCTGCAGCACCTGGGATCCTGCATAGGCCTGCAACAATGGAGACGCAAAATTGACACACCGGACAATAGATTTACTATATGGTTCAACCAAATGCAAGAGAAATGAACAAGAACGAGCAGACAGGCTTCAGACTTTCAGTTATGACTCCCAAGTTAGCATGAAATCAAACTATATATATGATGAAGCAACTGACAGAAGGGCATACCTGAGTACCAATTCCGGCAATGAGGCCTATGGCCTCCAGCCAAGCGCAGCACCAGGATGCCAATGGACCCCACACCGGGCCAGCGAGATGAGCAGCCCAGAAATAGAGGGAGCCAGTTGTCTGTTGTCAAACAAGAAAGAAAAAAAACTCTCAAAAAAACAAGTTCAAAGCAGAGCACGTCAGCCGTGATCAGAATCAACGAGTCTTTTACCCTGAATAATACTCCTAATGAATATGGCACAAGTCATACGGCACAAGTACAGTAAAACAGTACATTCAGAATGCTACAAGCAGAGCAGAAACAGAGCACCAAAATTATAATCACAGATAGGCCTGATTCGAGAATCTGGGAACGGCGGCATGGAGTGCAGGGAAGTTCCGGGAAGGTGTAGGTGTGCTTACGGGGAAGGAGGAGCAGATCTCGGCCATGGCGATGCCGACGAACCAGGTGAAGAAGGAGACGACGACCCAGCCCCACACGAGGCTGGCCGGCCCGGCGTACTGGAGGCTGCTGCCGTACAGCGGCGTGATCCCCGTGAAGAGCGTCATCGTCGAGAAAGAGATGGCCAGCGTCTTGAACAGCGTCTGCACCAACAACACATGCAAAGAAACATCTCCATCTCTTGAGAAACCAGGAAAAATAGAGGCCGACAAAACGAGACGCAATTCGCAAGCCGGTCATGAAAGATCACATCACGCCTCTACGGCACGGACGAAGAAAATTAGCCAACGCGGCCGCCACAGTTTTACCGAAACACGCGATGTAACCAGCGTCTCATCTCATCGGAAAACACAGGTGGTTGCAAGCCGTAGGGCGGCGAATCCTCCTCGCCGTCGCCGGCGAGTCCATCTTTGCCGCAGATACGTAGAGAGCCGATACAGACCCATTTTGCAGGGTAGAGAAAATGGAAGGAAATGATGAGGGGCCGTACAGTACGTACCATCTCCCTCCGGAGCTCCTGCTTGTAGCCGAGCTCATTGAGGCGCTTCTCGCCGGAGTCCACCACCTCCGCCCCGGCCATGGCGAGTACCTACCGTCCCCGCCGCCCTTCTCCAAGGTTTCCCGAGCCCTCCTCGATTTGACCAGCGCGCGCGCGTCCACGGTGATGCCTGCCTCGGGAAGGGTGCGGCGGAGCAGGGAGGGAGGGAGGGGGTGAAGGGAGCCTATCTATATAGGCTTTGCGGCGGAGCGGCAGAAGTCGGTCCTCTCGTGACAAAGCTCCCTTCCCTCTCCCTCTCGTGTGCTGGGGAAGAGAGGAGCGTAGGCCGCGCGGCGTTCGTTGGCTTGGTGGTTCGTTTGCGGCGCGTTCGCGTTCGTTTATATGATCCGTGTGCTGCGCTGATGAATTCCTTGCCTTGGCTTGGTTTGTTTATAGGGTTTCGGGCTGTTTGCCGACTCGATCAAACTCCTTCAGTTGACTACTAACGGGATTCTCGGAGTCAGAGGCAGCTATCCTCTCTGACTCTCCCTCCTGTGTATACCGGGAAAATGGCATGCGCACCACACTGGTATTGTTTGTCTCTAAGTTCACTGCAAAAAAAAAAGGGATTTTGCTCTTAAAACATGTGTAAATATACGTTGTACGTGTATTTCTAACAAACGGCGCATATTTCACTCCATATATGCTCTACTAGCGTATACGTAGGTGTCAAGTGCTAGCAATTAGCGAATCAACTTATGGTTGAGTTGGTTAGGTGGACAGTGGTATCCCCAACCCACCAGGGTTCAAATCCTGGTGCTCGCATTATTTCTGGATTTATTTCAGGATTTCCGGCGATGCGCTTTCAGTGGGAGGAGACGTTCCCGTCGACGACGAGGCGCCTACAGTGACTTCGTAAATCTCAAGATGATATGCGCATGTATATGAGCGCTTGTGTCTGTACCGATGCTCAAAAAAAAGTGCTAGCAATTATAAAAATAATTCTGGTGCCAGTCTGTTAGAAAAAGAAAACTGGAAGGTGCATATGCTCCTATAATTTTCTGTATTAGTTAACATTGTAAAACTTTCCTTCCATAATTTTCTGCTTTAATGTCGCTATATTAATTTTCCTTTTTAGGTCTTTATCTGCAGAGGTGTGAAGTCTATACTACCCCCACACGCTTAATTGAGGTGACAGCGATATTAGCCGTTGATAGGATCGTATCATCAGGCTTGAACAATTTTTTCCTGAAACCCTAAAACATGTGGCGGCGGCTAAGGCGACTAGGGTTTTGACGGAGACCATCTTTCGACGCCGTCCTCCGGCGGCTTCCATCCGCCGACAATCTCTCGATCGTTAGTAGTGAGGGGGGTCGTCGGATCCCACGCATTCAGACCGTGTAGCTTTAGGTTTTACTTCTTAGTAGCATAGGGTTTTTTGCCATTCGACACCATAGCTTAGGCAAGGGCGACGGCGGTGCCAAGTAATAAAGCTTCACGACATGACGTTCTGCCCATCGGTGGGTAATGGATCTGACTGCTAGTTTGTTCAAGTGGGGATTGTGTGGCGGAGGCATCATCCTTATGCCAGACTTGTGTCCTTAGGCTCCGCCGCTGGGGCGATGTTTGCTCCAGTGTCGGCATGGAGCTTGAAAGGTAGTACAGAAGCGGATGCATACAGTGGTCTACGTCAATGGCAACTAGAATATTGGGGTTGTGGTTCGTGGCTGGCATATATGGTTTTCCCCTCCGACATCACCGTCAAGAAGGGCGCCAAATCTAGAGTTCGATGGCGTGTTTGGTTTGCTACCCCTGTCAGATTCTTTTGACAATAATGGTTTCGTCTTTGGTAAGCTACTTTGGAGATCCAAAAAGGTGCATATCAGCGATGGAGCCGCATCGAGCTCGGTGAAGAGGTGATTTGGCACATTTTTCTTTTGGTGTTTGTTGGGGTGGTACCGGAGGCAGGTGACATGCTACTCTTTGGTCTTGATTGTGTTTTGCTTTCTTGGTTGGTGGTCCTTTGTGCAAAGGTTAGAGTTTGATTGTCTTTACAGTTTTGTCAAGTCAATGTTTACCTGACTTGTAACTTGATATTTATTATATGAATGGGACATGTATTACCATGTAGAAAAACAAGTTCTATCATCACAAAGTGTCTTAAAAATTCTCAAAAAAATATAACAAACATTTCTGCAAAAAGTATAGGAAGTTTGATTTGTAAATAAATGCTAATATGAGTGCACAAGCTAGAACTGAGCCAAGCTAGACAAAAATCATCCATCCATATTTTCTTCTTTTGTGAAAAGACACTGAAGGTGAATACCACAATAGTCACATGCCGCTAGTAGCAAGATCCATAACTACCGTAGGAAGATCTGTTCACGAAAGAAAATCAAGCAGCTGAAAGTACATAGTCCCCATGTTTGGTTTTGGAAATTAATGACAATCCTTATGGACTAATGTTTGCATTGAGATATACATTTTTGAAAGTCTCATTGGCAAAGCATGAAGAATATTGGATGAATTGAAGGATGTAATCCATCAACACAAACATATGCATTGAGACTTGATAATGAATGTCAATTCCTACGAAGAAACAATGGCTGGCCATCTACATAAAGTTGTTCGTCGAGATTGAGGTCAGTGATTGAATAATGATGGATCAAGTTCTTGTGGGAATGATTAAAGAGAAGAATTCCCATATGGCTTGAAGATTAGAATCATGATGCTCTCATATGTTGAGTCGTGTACGATTATATCTTGAAGCCAATAATTCAAGTGAATAATTCATTGTACCTCTCAAGAGTTCAATATGGCCTTTAAGGCATCAATATTAATCATGAAGCAAAGATAAATGTAACCTAGATGAAGATCGAAGATTAAATCCAAATATGGTCAACACACAAGAGAAAATGATGTTCCACATGGGATTTTGTGGTTTGGTAAGTAATTGTCAATTACGCTTTGTGTACTAACCCATACTATGTGTTTTCTATATCTATGTGGGTTAGGTGATTCTCATGGGCTTGCGTCAAGAGAAAGATTCCTAGTGTCCGTGAGAGGATAACATCAAGTAATGGTGATCATGGTTGACAAGGGCAAGTTCAAGATAAGCATCCTAAAGGATTACATGCTTGAAGTTTGTTGATGATCACATGATGGACATGTGAAGATGGAATGCAATGAAATGCTCCTTGCATGGCTTATGGGGGAGTTATCTGTAGTCTTCGCCAAATGTTGTTATCAAACTTATGCTTCCATCTTGAGCCAAGAATAAATGTCAAAATCAAGATCAAATGGAATGCTCAAGTCAAAGGTATTAGTTCTGTTCCCCGCAAAAAAAGGTATTAGTTCCGTTGGTTGTAGTTGGATGGGTCAACGACCATCGAAAAAGGTATATGCCCAAGAATGGATTTCTGAGAGTTATCTAGGTGTAGCCCTTTTATGTTTCTTGAGTTATAGGGACCCCGCACTATTAAAAGGGGATCAATGGGGGTTTTTGACGGATTTTCTCAAGTCAACATCTTTTATACACAATTCCATTCCTACCATACATTCGAAAGTAAAATCCTAAATCCTATGCTCAAACATTTTCCTTGATTGCATCATCCTTTTTTATGTTGGGTGGTGATACGTCTCCAACATATCTATAATTTTTGATTACTCCATGCTATATTATCTACTGTTTTAGACATTATTGGGCTTTATTATCCACTTTTATATTATTTTTGGGACTAACCTATTAACCGGAGGCCCAGCCCAGAATTGTTGTTTTTGACTGTTTTAGGGTTTGGAAGAAAAGGAATATCAAACGGAGTCCAAACGGAATGAAACCTTCGGAAACGTGATTTTCTCATCAGATAAGATCCAGGAGACTTGGACCCTCCGTCAAGAAAGCCACGAGGTGGTCACGAGGGTGGAGGGCGGCCCCCCCTAGGGCGCGCCCCCTGCCTCGTGGGCCCCTCGAAGCTCCACCGACGTACTTCTTCCTCCTATATATATCCACGTACCCCCAAACGATCGGGGACGGAGCCAAAAACCTAATTCCGCCGCCGCAACTTTCTGTATCCACGAATCTTGGGGCCTGTTCCGGAGCTCCGCCGGAGGGCTTCTACATCATCATCCAAGCCCCTCCGATGAATTGTGAGTAGTTTACTTCAGACCTACGGGTCCATAGTTAGTAGCTAGATGGCTTCTTCTCTTTTTTTGGATCTCAATACAATGTTCTCCCCCTCTCTCGTGGAGATCTATTCGATGTAATCTTCTTTTTGCGGTGTGTTTGTTGAGACCGATGAATTGTGGGTTTATGATCAAGTCTATCTATGAATAATATTTGAATCTTCTCTGAATTATTTTATGTATGATTGGTTATCTTTGTAAGTCTCTTCGAATTATCAGTTTGGTTTGGCCTACTAGATTGGTTGTTCTTGCCATGGGAGAAGTGCTTAGCTTTGGGTTTGATCTTGCGGTGTCCTTTCCCAGTGACAGAAGGGGCAGCAAGGCACGTATTGTATCGTTGCCATCGAGGATAACAAGATGGTTTTTTTATCATATTGCATGAAACTATCCCTCTACATCATGTCATCCTGCTTAAGGCGTTACTCTGTTTTTAACTTAATACTCTAGATGCATGCTGGATAGCGGTCGATGAGTGGAGTAATAGTAGTAGATGCAGAATCGTTTTGGTCTACTTGTCACGGACATGATGCCTATATACATGATCGTACCTAGATATTCTCATAACTATACTTAATTCTGTCAATTGCTCAACAGTAATTTGTTCACCCACTGTAGAATACCTATGCTCTTGAGAGAAGCCACTAGTGAAACCTATGGCCCCCGGGTCTCTTTCTCATTATATCAATCTCCATCACTTTATTATTGCTTTGATTTTACTTTGCTTTTAATTCTTACTTTGTTGGGGAACGTTGCAGAAAACAAAATTTTCCTACGGTTTCACCAAGATCCATCTATGAGTTCATCTAGCAACGAGTGATTGGATTGCATCTACATACCTTTGTAGATCACACGCGGAAGCGTTCAAAGAACGGGGATGAGGAAGTCGTACTCGACGTGATCCAAATCACTGGAGATCCTAGCGCCGAACGGACGGCACCTCCGCGTTCAACACACGTACGGTCAGCGTGACATCTCCTCCTTCTTGATCCAACAAGGGGGGAGGAGAGGTTGATGAAGATCCAGCAGCACGACGGCATGGTGGTGGATGCAGCAGTCACCGCAGCAGGGCTTCGCCGTTCTTCTGCGAGAGGGAGAGGTGTAGCAGGGGAGAGGGAGGCGCCAAGACTCAAGGGTACGGCTGCCCCTCCCTCCCCCCCTTTATATAGGCTCCCCTAGGGGGGGCGCCGGCCCTAGGAGATGGGATCTCCTAGGGGGGCGGCGGCCAAGGGTGGAGTGGCCCCCAAGGCAAGTGGGGCGCCCTCCCTAGGGTTTCCAACCCTAGGCGCAGGGGGTGGGCCAAGGGGGGCGCACCAGCCCACTATGGGCTGGTTCCCCTCCCCACTTCAGCCCATGGGGCCCTCCGGGATGGGTGGCCCCACCCGGTGGACCCCCGGAACCCTTCCAGTGGTCCTGGTACAATACCGGTGACCCCCGAAACTCTCCCGATGGCCGAAACTGCACTTCCTATATATAATTCTTCACCTCCAGACCATACCGGAACTCCTCGTGACGTCCGGGATCTCATCCGGGACTCTGAACAACTTTCGGGTTACTGCATATTCATATCTCTACAACCCTAGCGTCACCGAACCTTAAGTGTGTAGACCCTACGGGTTCGGGAGACATGTAGACATGACCGAGATGGCTCTCCGGTCAATAACCAACAGCGGGATCTGGATACCCATGTTGGCTCCCACATGCTCCTCGATGATCTCATCGGATGAACCACGATGTCGAGGATTCAAGCAACCCCGTATACAATTCCCTTTGTCAATCGGTATGTTACTTGCCCGAGATTCGATCGTTGGTATCCCAATACCTCGTTCAATCTCATTACCGGCAAGTCACTTTACTCGTATCGTAATGCATGATCCCGTGACCAGACACTTGGTCACTTTGAGCTCATTATGATGATGCATTACCGAGTGGTCCCAGAGATACCTCTCCATCATACGGAGTGACAAATCCCAGTCTTGATCCGTGTCAACCCAACAGACACTTTCGGAGATACCCGTAGTATACCTTTATAGTCACCCAGTTACGTTGTGACGTTTGGTACACCCAAAGTATTCCTACGGTATCCGGGAGTTACACGATCTCATGGTCTAAGGAAAAGATACTTGACATTTGGAAAAACTCTAGCAAACGAACTATACGATCTTGTGCTATGTTTAGGATCGGGTCTTGTCCATCACATCATTCTCCTAATGATGTGATATCGTTATCAATGACATCCAATGTCCATAGTCAGGAAACCATGACTATCTGTTGATCAACGAGCTAGTTAACTAGAGGCTTACTAGGGACATGTTGGTGTCTATGTATTCACACATGTATTACGATTTCCGGATAACACAATTATAGCATGAATAAAAGACAATTATCATGAACAAGGAAATATAATAATAACCCTTTTATTATTGCCTCTAGGGCATATTTCCAACAGTCTCCCACTTGCACTAGAGTCAATAATCTAGTTACATTGTGATGAATCGAACACCCATGGAATTCTGGTGTTGATCATGTTTTGCTCTAGGGAGAGGTTTAGTCAACGGATCTGCTACATTCAGGTCCGTATGTACTTTACAAATATCTATGTCTCCATCTTGAACATTTTCACGAATGGAGTTGAAGCGACGCTTGATGTGCCTGGTCTTCTTGTGAAACCTGGGCTCTTGGCAAGTGCAATAGCTCCAGTGTTGTCACAGAAGAGCTTGATCGGCCCCGACGCATTGGGTATGACTCCTAGGTCGGTGATGAACTCCTTCACCCAAATTGCTTCATGCGCTGCCTCCGAGGCCGCCATGTACTCCGCTTCACATGTAGATCCCGCCACGACGCTCTTCTTGCAACTGCACCAGCTTACTGCCCCACCATTCAAAATATACACGTATCCGGTTTGTGACTTAGAGTCATCCAGATCTGTGTCGAAGCTAGCATCGACGTAACCCTTTACAACGAGCTCTTCGTCACCTCCATAAACGAGAAATATTTCCTTAGTCCTTTTCAGGTACTTCAGGATATTCTTGACCGTTGTCCAGTGTTCCTTGCCGGGATTACTTTGGTACCTACCTACCAAACTTACGGCAAGGTTTACATCAGGTCTGGTACACAGCATGGCATACATAATAGAACCTATGGCTGAGGCATAGGGGATGACACTCATATCTTCTATATCTTCTGCCATGGTCGGACATTGAGCTGAGCTCAATTTCACACCTTGCAACACAGGCAAGAACCCCTTCTTAGACTGATCCATATTGAACTTCTTCAATATCTTATCAAGGTATGTGCTTTGTGAAAGACCTATGAGGCGTCTTGATCTATCTCTATAGATCTTGATGCCTAATATATAAGCAGCTTCTCCAAGGTCCTTCATTGAAAAACTCTTATTCAAGTAGGCCTTAATGCTGTCCAAAAGCTCTATATCATTTCCCATCAAAAGTATGTCATCCACATATAATATGAGAAATGCTACAGAGCTCCCACTCACTTTCTTGTAAACGCAGGCTTCTCCATAAGTCTGCATAAACCCAAACTCTTTGATCATCTTATCAAAGCGAATATTCCAACTCCGAGATGCTTGCACCAGCCCATAAACGGATCGCTGGAGCTTGCATACCTTGTTAGCATTCTTAGGGTCGACAAAACCTTCCGGCTGCATCATATACAATTCTTCCTTAAGGAAACCATTAAGGAATGCCGTTTTGACGTCCATTTGCCATATCTCATAATCATAGTATGCGGCAATTGCTAACATAATTCGGACGGACTTCAGCTTTGCTACCGGTGAGAAAGTCTCATCGTAGTCAACCCCTTGAACTTGTCAATAACCCTTAGCGACAAGCCGAGCTTTATAGATGGTCACATTACCATCCGCGTTTGTCTTCTTTTTAAAGATCCATTTATTTTCTATGGCTCGCCGCTCAACGGACAAGTCAGTCAAAGTCCATACTTCGTTTTCATACATGGATCCTATCTCAGATTTCATGGCTTCCAGCCATTTGTCGGAATCCGGGCCCGCCATCGCTTCTTCATAGTTTGAAGGTTCACCGTTGTCTAACAACATGATTTCCAAGACAGGGTTGCCGTACCACTCTGGTGCGGAACGTGTCCTTGTGGACCTTCGAATTTCAGTAGGAGCTTGATCAGAAGTATCTTGATCATCATCATTAACTTCCTCTCTAATTGGTGCAGGCACCACAGGAACATTTTCCTGAGTTGCGCCACTTTCCGGTTCAAGAGGTAATACTTCATCAAGTTCTACTTTCCTCCCACTTACTTCTTTCGAGAGAAACTCCTTCTCTAGAAAGGATCCATTCTTGGCAACAAAGATCTTGCCTTCGGATCTGAGGTAGAAGGTATACCCAATAGTTTCTTTAGGGTATCCTATGAAGACGCATTTTTCTGACTTGGGTTCGAGCTTTTCAGGTTGAAGTTTCTTGACATAAGCATCACATCCCCAAACTTTTAGAAACGACAGCTTAGGTTTCTTCCCAAACCATAATTCATACGGTGTTGTCTCAACGGATTTTGACGGAGCCCTATTTAAAGTGAATGCGGCAGTCTCTAAAGCATAGCCCCAAAATGATAGCGGTAAATCGGTAAGAGACATCATAGATTGCACCATATCTAATAGAGTGCGATTACGACGTTCGGACACACCATTACGCTGAGGTGTTCCAGGCGGCGTGAGTTGTGAAACTATTCCACATTTTCTTAAGTGTGTGCCAAATTCGTGACTCAAGTATTCTCCCCCACGATCTGATCGCAAGAACTTGATTTTCCTGTCACGTTGATTCTCAACCTCACTCTGAAATTCCTTGAACTTTTCAAAGGTCTCAGACTTGTGTTTCATTAAGTAGACATACCCATATCTACTCAAGTCATCAGTGAGGGTGAGAACATAACGATAGCCACCGCGAGCCTCAACACTCATCGGACCGCACACATCAGTATGTATGATTTCCAATAAGTTGGTTGCTCGCTCCATTGTTCCTGAGAACGGAGTCTTGGTCATTTTACCCATGAGGCATGGTTCGCACGTGTCAAATGATTCGTAATCAAGAGACTCTAAAAGTCCATCTGCATGGAGCTTCTTCATGCGTTTGACACCTATGTGACCAAGGCGGCAGTGCCACAAGTATGTGGGACTATCATTATCAACCTTACATCTTTTGGTACTCACACTATGAATATGCGTAGCATTACGCTCGAGATTCATTAAGAATAAACCATTCACCATCGGAGCATGACCATAAAACATATCTCTCATATAAATAGAACAACCATTATTCTCGGATTTAAATGAGTAGCCATCTCGTATTAAACGAGATCCTGATACAATGTTCATGCTCAAACTTGGAAGTAAATAACAATTATTGAGGTTCAAAACTAATCCTGTAGGTAAATGTAGAGGTAGCGTGCCGACGGCGATCACATCGACCTTGGAACCATTCTCGACGCGCATCGTCACCTCGTCCTTCGCTAGTCTCGGCTTATTCCGCAGCTCCTGCTTTGAGTTACAAATGTGAGCAACCGCACCGGTATCAAATACCCAGGAGCTACTACGGGTACTTGAAAGAACATGCGGTGCCCCCATGTTTGGTTTTGGTAATTGATGACAATCTCTATGGGCTAATGGTTTCCTTGAGTTATATTTGAAGGTTTTGTCCATAGGCTTTTCTTCGAGTGCATGTGTTGATTTCAAGGAGAGTTTGTGTCGACCAAGGTGTTATTCAAGGAATTATCCAAAGATTGGTCATGTGAGAGTTGAGCTTATTGCAAGCATGTCTTGAAGAAGAAGAAGATTGTGTGATCATTCATGTCTACCTTCAAGACATCATTCAAATGAAGAGAATTGGAAAGGTTCAAGGATGATCAAGACTAAGTCAAGAGTGAATCAAGTTGATCAACTCACAAAGCGCAGAAGATGTACCGAGAGGGATCAAGTGATCCCATGGTATGGTAAGAATTGTCAATTACGCTTTGTGTACTAACCCATGGTCTTCATGAGAGTTCTTTGTGGGGTTAGGTTGCGGTGTGCAAGTTCAAGTGGAGCATCACGAAGAGATCAAATGCTTGAAGCTTGCCGTCCTTTGTGGTGATAATGGACTTGTGAAGATGTGCGGAAGAGTGGCTCACCCATAGTGGAGTATGGGGGAGCAATCAACTAGTCATCATCGAGTCAACACAATCAAGAAAGGTGGTCCAACTTGAGGGAGTCAAGATTGTCATCATCTAGCTCAAGTGGACCATGTGCAAGGCAAAGCTTTGCCCTTGATAGGTTTTCTATTTTACCGGTCTCATGATGGTAGTTGGGAGACCGGGTTATAGGATCGATTGCCGTACTATCAAGGGGGGCTCTCGATGAGTAGCTTGATCGTATCGTTCGTAGAGAGCTCAAACCATTGCATCCTTGCATCATCTTTCTTGGTTCTTGTTTAGTTCTCTTTGAGAGTCTTAGAGCTTTTGGTCATCTTGATGACAAGCTTGAGTTCATCGAAAACGGAGTTCGCTTGCATACTCTATGATGTTTTCGTTGTTGGAGGTTTTGCCGGTTCTTCTCGGTTGGAGGTTTCACTCCTCTATTTGTTGGCATACCTCCCCTGCCTCTTCTTACTATAACCAGTTGCTGTTTTGATGCTACTCGTCGTCTTGTTTCCAACAAGCTTGAGTTTGCTCAATTCGGAGCTCATATGCAGAAGTTATGGCAGTTCTTGTTCTCTTGAGTGTGGTTTTGTCAGGGTCCGCGTTGGAAAGGTTTGGGTGGATTCATCACGTACACGTCTCCTTCTTTTCCCCTCCTTCTTCCTTGGAGCTTCCTCCATTTTCTTGCCTCCCTTGTGTGGCTGCCGTTGTTGGTTGTGGTAGTACTGCTCCCAGGAAAGCGGTAGTACCGTAGGCATCAGCAGTAGTACCGTGCAGTGGCACGGTAGTACCGCAGGTGCCCACGGTAGTACCGCTCCCCTGGAGCCGCACTACCGCTGCCCACCAGGCTAGTGCCGCCCCTTTGCGGTAGTAGGAGCGGATGTAATTTTTTACATCCGCACCTACCGCGGTAGTACCGCTTTCGTCGTGCGGTAGTACCGCGCTATGCGGTCAGGCAGTAGTACCGCCCCTCGGCAGTACTACTGTGTCGGGTTTTTGCTACTTCCGTTTCTTTGCGGAAGTAGGCACGGAAGTTTCCCTTTTCCCCTGGCTGGGACTTTTGCCTCGTGGTAGTACCGCATGGGGGGCGCGGTAGTACCACGCGTGCGGAAGTTCCGCCCCCAGCTCCTGTGCGTCTGTTTATCGGTTCTGTGCTGGGGTTGTGGCAGTACCGTGGGTCGGTACGGTAGTACCGCACAACCGTGCGGTAGTACCGCTTGGTTGCAAGCAGTAGTACCGCGCGGCCTTGCGGTAATACCGCTGGCCAGGCGCGGTAGTACCGCTGGCCGCGGGCTGGTTGGTGGGTAACGGTTGGATTTTTCCCCACCTATAAAAGGGGGTCTTCTTCCCCAATGGACCTTATCCTTTTAGCTCGTGTTCTTCCCCCATTGTTGACCTTCTTCGAGCTTTCTAACTCTCAATCCCTCCAATGATTCTTGCTAGTTCTTGAGGGAAAAGAGAGAGGAGATCTAGATCCACGTTTCCACCAATCACTTTCTCCTCTTTGTGAGGGGAACCCCTTGGATCTAGATCTTGGAGTTCTTGGTGTTCTCCTTCTTGTTCTTCCTCTCATTTTCCTCCCTATCACTAGTTGCTTCCGTGGGATTTGAGAGAGAAGGACTTGGGCACTCCGTGTGCCCTTGCCATTGCATTTGGTGCATCGGTTTGAGTTCTCCACGGTGATACGTGGAAGTTACAAGTTGAGAAGCTTATTACTCTTGGGTGCTTGGTACCCTTGAGCTTGTTCCTCTTGGGTGCTTGGGCGCCCTAGACGGTTGGTGGTATTCAGAGCTCAATCATTTTGGTGTAAAGCTCCGGGCAAGCTTCGGGGTCTCCAATTAGGTTGTGGAGATCGCCCCGAGAAATTTGACGGGTACCGGTGACCGCCCCCAAGGGTTGCCAAAGTGTACGGGTTCGGTGACCGCCCCCAAGGGTTGCCATTTGTACGGGTTCGGTGACCGCCCTCAAGGGTCCCTTAGTGGAATCATGGCATCTTGCATTGTGCGAGGGCGTGAGGAGATTACGGTGGCCCTAGTGGCTTCTTGGGGAGCATTGTGCCTCCACACCACTCCAAACTGAGATTAGCATCCGCAAGGGTGTGAACTTCGGGATACATCGTCGTCTCCGCGTGCCTCGGTTATCTCTTACCCGAGCCCTTTACTTATGCACTTTACTTTGTGATAGCCATATTGTTTCTTGTCATATATCTTGCTATCACCTAAGTAGTTTATCTTGCTTAGCATAAGTTGTTGGTGCACATAGGTGAGCCTAGTTGTTTTAGGTTTTGTGCTTGACAAATTAACCGTTAGGTTTATTCCGCATTTGTTCAAGCCTAAACCGTAATTATTTTAAAGCGCCTATTCACCCCCCTTCTAGGCGACATCCACGATCTTTCAGTACCGGTAAGGTACACATCAATTACATGTATATCACATATACCTTTCGCGATGCCGGCCTTCTTGTCCGCTAAGTATTTGGGGCAGTTCCGCTTCCAGTGACCACTTCCCTTGCAATAAAAGCACTCAGTCTCGGGCTTGGGTCCATTCTTTGGCTTCTTCCTGGCAGCTTGCTTACCGGGCGTGGCAACTCCCTTGCCGTCCTTCTTGAAGTTCTTCTTACCCTTACCCTTTTTGAACTTAGTGGTTTTATTCACCATCAAAACTTGATGTTCCTTTTTGACTTCTACCTCTGCTGATTTCAGCATTGCAAATACTTCAGGAATGGTATTTTCCATCCCCTGCATATTGAAGTTCATCACAAAGCTCTTGTAGCTCGGTGGAAGCGACTGAAAGATTCTGTCAATGACCGCGTCATCCGGGAGATTAACTCCTAGCTGAGTCAAGCGGTTATGTAACCCTGACATAGTGAGTATGTGCTCACTGACAGAACTATTTTCCTCCATCTTACAGCTGAAGAACTTGTCGGAGACTTCATATCTCTCGACCCGGGCATGATCTTGAAAAACCATTTTCAGCTCTTCGAACATCTCATATGCTCCGTGTCTCTCAAAACGCTTTCGGAGCCCCGGTTCTAAGCTGTAAAGCATGCTGCACTGAACGAGGGAGTAATCATCGGTACGTGTCTGCCAAGCGTTCATAACGTCTTGTTCTGCAGGGAGAACAGGTGCTTCACCTAGCGGTGCTTGTAGGACATAATCTTTCTTGGCAGCTATGAGGATGATCCTCAGGTTCCGGACCCAGTCCGTATAGTTGCTGCCATCATCTTTCAGCTTGGTTTTCTCTAGGAACGCGTTGAAGTTGAGGACAACGTTGGCCATTTGATCTACAATACATGTTGTAAAGATTTTAGACTAAGTTCATGATAATTAAGTTCATCTAAATCAAATTATTCAATGAACTCCCACTCAGATAGACATCCCTCCAGTCATCTAAGTATAACATGATCCGAGTTAACTAGGCCGTGTCCGATCATCACGTGAGACGGACTAGCCAACATCGGTGAACATCTTCATGTTGATCGTATCTTCTATACGAATCATGCTCGACCTTTCGGTCTTCTATGTTCCGAGGCCATGTCTATACATGCTAGGCTCGTCAAGTCAACCTAAGTGTTTGCATGTGTAAATCTGTCTTACACCCGTTGTATGTGAACGTTGGAATCTATCACACCCGATCATCACGTGGTGCTTCGAAACAACGAACTGTCGCAACGGTGCACAGTTAGGGGGGAACACTTTCTTGAAATTATTATGAGGGATCATCATATTTACTACCGTCGTTCTAAGTAAACAAGATGCAAAAACATGATAAACATCACATGCAATCAAATAATAATAGTGACATGATATGTCCAATATCACATAGCTCCTTTGATCTCCATCTTGGGGCTCCATGATCATCTTGTCACCGGCATGACACCATGATCTCCATCATCATGATCTCCATCATCGTGTCTCCATGAAGTTGCTCGCCAACTATTACTTCTACTACTATGGCTAACACATTTAGCAATAAAGTAAAGTAATTTACATGGCGTTTCTCAATGACACGCAGGTCATACAAAAAAATAAAGACAACTCCTATGGCTCCTGCCGGTTGTCATACTCATCGACATGCAAGTCATGATTCCTATTACCATAGCATGAACATCTCATACATCACATATATATCATTCATCATTCATCACAACTTTGGCCATATCACATCACAAAACACTTGCTGCAAAAACAAGTTAGACGTCCTCTAATTGTTGTTGCAAGTTTTACGTGGCTGCAATAGGGTTCTAGCAAGAACGTTTTCTTACCTACGTGAAAGCCACAACGTGATTTGTCAACTTCTATTTACCCTTCATAAGGACCCTTTTCATCGAATCCTCTCCAACTAAAGTGGGAGAGACAGACACCCGCTAGCCACCTTATGCAACTAGTGCATGTCAGTCGGTGGAACCGGTCTCACGTAAGCGTACGTGTAAGGTTGGTCCGGGCCGCTTCATCCCACAATACTGCTGAAGCAAAATAAGACTAGTAGCGGCAAGAAAGTTGACAACATCTACGCCCACAACAAATTGTGTTCTACTCGTGCAAAGAGAACTACGCATAGACCTAGCTCATGATGCCACTGTTGGGGAACGTTGCAGAAAACAAAATTTTCCTACGGTTTCACCAAGATCCATCTATGAGTTCATCTAGCAACGATTGATCGGATTGCATCTACATACCTTTGTAGATCACGCGCGGAAGCGTTCAAAGAACGGGGATGAGGAAGTCGTACTCGACGTGATCCAAATCACCGGAGATCCTAGCGCCGAACGGATGGCACCTCCACGTTCAACACACGTACGGTCAGCGTGACGTCTCCTCCTTCTTGATCCAGCAAGGGGGGAGGAGAGGTTGATGAAGATCCAGCAGCACGACGGCGTGGTGGTGGATGCAGCAGTCACCGCAGCAGGGCTTCGTCGTTCTTCTGCGAGAGGGAGAGGTGTAGCAGGGGAGAGGGAGGCGCCAAGACTCAAGGGTGCGGCTGCCCCTCCCTCCCTCCCCCCCTTTATATGGGCTCCCCTAGGGGGCGGCCCTAGGAGATGGGATCTCCTAGGGGGGCGGCGGCCAAGGGTGAAGTGGCCCCCAAGGCAAGTGGGGCGCCCCCCCCCTAGGGTTTCCAACCCTAGGCGCAGGGGGTGGGCCAAGGGGGGCGCACCAGCCCACTATGGGCTGGTTCCCCTCCCCACTTCACCCCATGGGGCCCTCCGGGATAGGTGGCCCCACCCGGTGGACCCCCGGAACCCTTCTGGTGGTCCTGGTACAATACCGGTGACCCCCGAAACTCTCCCGATGGCCGAAACTGCACTTCCTATATATAATTCTTCACCTCCAGACCATACCGGAACTCCTCGTGACGTCCGGGATCTCATCCGGGACTCCGAACAACTTTCGGGTTACTGTATATTCATATCTCTACAACCCTAGCGTCACCGAACCTTAAGTGTGTAGACCCTACGGGTTCGGGAGACATGTAGACATGACCGAGATGGCTCTCCGGTCAATAACCAACAGCGGGATCTGGATACCCATGTTGGCTCCCACATGCTCCTCGATGATCTCATCGGATGAACCACGATGTCGAGGATTCAAGCAACCCCGTATACAATTCCCTTTGTCAATCGGTATGTTACTTGCCCGAGATTCGATCGTCGGTATCCCAATACCTCGTTCAATCTCGTTACCGGCAAGTCACTTTACTCGTACCGTAATGCATGATCCCGTGACCAGACACTTGGTCACTTTGAGCTCATTATGATGATGCATTACCGAGTGGGCCCAGAGATACCTCTCCGTCATACGGAGTGACAAATCCCAGTCTTGATCCGTGTCAACCCAACAGACACTTTCGGAGATACCCGTAGTATACCTTTATAGTCACCCAGTTACGTTGTGACGTTTGGTACACCCAAAGTATTCCTACGGTATCCGGGAGTTACACGATCTCATGGTCTAAGGAAAAGATACTTGACATTTGGAAAAACTCTAGCAAACGAACTATACGATCTTGTGCTATGTTTAGGATCGGGTCTTGTCCATCACATCATTCTCCTAATGATGTGATCTCGTTATCAATGACATCCAATGTCCATAGTCAGGAAACCATGACTATCTGTTGATCAACGAGCTAGCAACTAGAGGCTTACTAGGGACATGTTTGGTGTCTATGTATTCACACATGTATTACGATTTCCGGATAACACAATTATAGCATGAATAAAAGACAATTATCATGAACAAGGAAATATAATAATAATCCTTTTATTATTGCCTCTAGGGCATATTTCCAACAACTTTGCATCTCTATACCAAAAATATTATTTGTCATCTCTATCAGATCTCACTTTCGTAAGTGACCGTGAAGGGATTGACAACCCCTAAGCGTGTTGGTTGCGTTGAGCTCTTATTTTTGTGTAGGTACGAGGGGCTCGCGCGTAGCCTCCTACTGGATTGCTACCTTGGTTCTCAAAAACTGAGGGAAATACTTACGCTACTTTGCTGCATCATCCCTTCCTCTTTGGGAAAATCCAACGCAGTGCTCAAGAGGTAGCAAGAAGAATTTCTGGCGCCGTTGCTGGGGAGTCTGCGCAAAAGTCAACATACCAAGTACCCATCACAATGCCTATCTCCCGCATTACATTATTTTCCATTTGCCTCTCGTTTTCCTCTCCCCCACTTCACCCTTACTGTTTTATTCACCCTCTCTCTCTATCCTCACTCCCTCTCTCTCTATTTGCCTCTTTTGCCCGTTTGCTTTTTGTTTGCTCGTGTGTTGGATTGCTTGTTTGTCGCGATGGCTCAAGATAATACTAAATTGTGTGACTTCACCAATACCAACAATAATGATTTCCTTAGCACTCCGATTGCTCCTATTACCGATGCTGAATCTTGTGAAATTAATACTGCTTTACTGAATCTTGTCATGAAAGATCCTTTCTCCGGCCTTCCTAGTGAAGATGTCGTTACCCATCTTAATAGCTTCGTTGATTTGTGTGACATGCAAAAGAAGAAAGATGTCGATAATGATATTGTTAAATTGAATCTATTTCCTTTTTCGCTTAGAGATCGTGCTAAAGCTTGGTTTTCATCTTTGCCTAAAAATAGTATTGATTCATGGAACAAGTGCAAAGATGCTTTTATCTCTAAGTATTTTCCTCCCGCTAAGATCATCTCTCTCAGAAACGATATTATGAATTTTAAACAACTTGATCATGAACATGTTGCACAAGCTTGGGAGAGAATGAGATTAATGATACGTAATTGCCCTACTCATGGTTTAAATTTGTGGATGATTATATAAATGTTTTATGCCGGATTGAATTTTGCTTCTAGAAATCTTTTGGATTCGGCCGTGGGAGGCAATTTTATGGGAATCACCTTAGGAGAAGCTTCTAAATTCCTAGATAATATTATGGTTAATTATTCTCAATGGCATACTGAAAGATCTACTAATAAAGAGGTGCATGCGATAGAAGAAATTAATGTTTTGAGTGGAAAGATGGATGAGCTTATGAAATTATTTGCTAATAAGAGTGTTTCTTCTGATCCTAATGATATGCCCTTGTCTACTTTGATTGAGAATAATAATGAATCTATGGATGTGAATTTTGTTGGTAGGAACAATTTTGGTAACAACGCTTATAGAGGAAATTTCAATCCTAGGCCTTATCCTAGTAATCCCTCTAATAATTATGGTAATTCCTACAACAATTCCTATGGAAATTATAATAAGATGCCCTCTGATTTTGATTCTAATATTAAAGAATGTATTACTTCACAAAAGAATTTTAATGCTATGATTGAAGAAAAATTGCTTAAGATTGATGATTTGGCTAGGAACGTTGATAGAATTGCTCTTGATGTTGATTCTTTGAAACTTATATCTATTCCACCTAAGCATGATATCAATGAGTCTCTCAAATCCATGAGAATTTCCATTGATGAGTGCAAAGAAAGAACCGCTAGGATGCGTGCTAAGAAAGATGCCGTTATAAGAGTGTGTTCTTCTAGTTGCTATGAAAATAATGATGAAGATCTAAAAGTTATTGATGTGTCCCCTATTAAATCTTGTTTTGCAATATGAATCTTGATAATTATGGGACTGAATATGATCCACCTTTACCTAGAAGGCGTTCCAAGAATTCTGAATCTTTTGATCTTGATGCTAAATTTGATAAAAGTGGGATTGAAGAAATTAAAACCCTAGATGTTGCTAAACCCACTATTATGGACTTCAAGCAATTTAACTATGAAAATTGCTCTTTGATTGATTGTATTTCCTTGTTGCAATCCGTGCTAAATTCTGCTCGCGCTTATAGTCAAAATAAAGCGTTTACTAAACACATCGTTGATGCCTTGATGCAATCTTATGAAGAAAAACTTGAATTGGAAGTTTCTATACCTAGAAAACTTTATGATGAGTGGGAACCAACTATTAAAATTAAAATTAAATATCATGAATGCTATACTTTATGTGATTTGGGTGCTAGTGTTTCCACGATTCCAAAGACTTTGTGTGATTTGTTAGGTTTCCGTGATTTTGATGATTGCTCTCTATACTTGCACCTTGCGGATTCCACTATTAATAAACCTATGGGAAGAATTAATGATGTTCTTATTGTTGCAAATAGGAATTATGTGCCCGTATATTTTATTGTTCTTGACATAGATTGCAATCCTTCATGTCCTATTATTCTTGGTAGACCTTTCCTTAGAACGATTGGTGCTATTATTGATATGAAGGAAGGAAATATTAGATTCCAATTTCCGTTAAGGAAAGGCATGGAACACTTTCCTAGAAATAAAATTATATTACCTTATGAATCTATTATGAGAGCCACTTATGGATTGCCTACCAAAGATGGCAATACCTAGATCTATTCTTGCTTGTTATGCCTAGCTAGGGGCGTTAAACGATAGCGCTTGTTGGGAGGCAACCCAATTTTATTTTTATTCCTTGCTTTTTGCTCCTGCTTAGTAATAAATAAATTATTTAGCCTCTGTTTTGGTTATGTTTTTTTGTGTTTAATTAGTGTTTGTGCCAAGTAGAACCGTTGGGAAGACTTGGGGAAAGTCTTGTTGAACTTGCTGTAAAAAACAGAAACTTTAGCGCTCACGAGAACTGCTGTCATTTTTATTTGGAAAGTGATATTTAATTAATTCTTTTTGCATATGATTAATAGATAAATTCCTCACGTCCAGTAACTTATTTTAGAATTTGTGGATGATTATACAAAAATTTTATGCCGGATTGAATTTTGCTTCTAGAAATCTTTTAGATTCGGCCGCGGGAGGCACTTTTATGGAAATCACTTTAGGAGATGCTACTAAACTCCTAGATAATATTATGGTTAATTATTCTCAATGGCACACTGAAAGATCTACTAATAAAAAGGTGCATGCGATAGAAGAAATTAATGTTTTGAGTGGAAAGATGGATGAACTTATGAAATTATTTGCTACTAAGAGTGTCTCTTCTGATCCTAATTATATGCCCTTGTCTACTTTGATTGAGAATAATAATGAATCTATGGATGTGAATTTTGTTGGTTGGAACAATTTTGGTAACAACGCGTATAGAGGAAATTTCAATCCTAGGCCTTATCCTAGTAATCCCTCTAATAATTATGGTAATTCCTACAACAATTCTTATGGAAATTATAATAAGATGCCCTCTGATTTTGAATCTAATATTAAAGAATTTATTTCTTCGCAAAAGAATTTTAATGCTATGATTGAAGAAAAAATGCTTAAGATTGATGATTTGGCTAGGAACGTTGATAGAATTGCTCTTGATGTTGATTCTTTGAAAGTTAGATCTATTCCACCTAAGCATGATATCAATGAGTCTCTCAAAGCCATGGGAATTTCCATTGACGAGTGCAAAAAAAGAACCGCTAGGATGCGTGCTAAGAAAGATGCCTTTATAAAAGCGTGTTCTTCTAGTTCCTATGAAAATAATGATGAAGATGTAAAAGTTATTGATGTGTCCCCTATTAAATCTTTTTTTTGCAATATGAATCTTAATAATGATGGGACTGAATATGATCCACCTTTACCTAGAAGGCGTCCTAAGAACTCGGAATTTGTTGATCTTGATGCTAAATTTGATAAAAGTGGGATTGAAGAAATTAAAACCCTAGATGTTGCTAAACCCACTATTATGGATTTCAAGTAATTTAACTATGAAAATTGCTCTTTGATTGATTGTATTTCCTTGTTGCAATCCGTGCTAAAATCTCCTCACGCTTATAGTCAAAATAAAGCGTTCACTAAACATATCATTGATGCCTTGATGCAATCTTATGAAGAAAAACTTGAATTGGAAGTTTCTATCCCTAGAAAAATTTATGATGAGTGGGAACCTACTATTAAAATTAAAATTAAAAATTATGAGTTTTATGCTTTGTGTGATTTGGGTGCTAGTGTCTCTACTATTCCCAAAACTTTGTGTGATTTGTTAGATTTCCGTGATTTTGATGATTGCTCTCTAAACTTGCATCTTGCGGATTCCACTATTAATAAACCTATGGGAAGAATTAATTATGTTCTTATTGTTGCAAATAGTAATTATGTGCCCGTAGATTTTATCATTCTTGATATAGATTGCAATCCTTCTTGCCCTATTATTCTTGGTAGACCTTTCCTTAGAACGGTTGGTGCAATTATTGATATGAAGGAAGGGAATATTAGATTTCAATTTCCATTAAAAAAGGGCATGGAACACTTCCATAGAAAGAAAATAAAGTTACCATATGAATCTATCATGAGAGCCACTTATGGATTGCCTACCAAAGATGGCAATACCTAGATCTATTCTTGCTTGTTATGCCTAGCTAGGGGCGTTAAACGATAGCGCTTGTTGGGAGGCCACCCAATTTTATTTTTATTCCTTGATTTTTGCTCCTGTTTAGTAATAAATAAATTATTTAGCCTCTTTTTTGGTTGTGTTTTTTGTGTTTAATTAGTGTTTGTGCCAAGTAGAACCGTTGGGAAGACTTGGGGAAAGTCTTGTTGAACTTGCTGTAAAAAACAGAAACTTTAGCGCTCACGAGAACTGCTGTCATTTTTATTTGGAAAGTGATATTTAGTTAATTCTTTTTGAAGATGATTAATAGATAAATTCCTCACGTCCAGAAATTTATTTTAGAATTTTGGGGGTTCCATATCTTGTGCTAGCTTCAGATTACTACAGACTGTTCTGTTTTTGACAGATTCTGTTTTTCGTGTGTTGTTTGCTTATTTTGATGAATCTATGGCTAGTAAAATAGTTTATAATCCATAGAGAAGTTGGAATAAAGTAGGTATAACACCAATATAAATAAATAATGAGTTAATTACAGTACCTTGAAGTGGTGTTTTGTTTTCTTTTGCTAACGGAGCTCACGAGATTTTCTACTTTAAGTTTTGTGTTGTGAAGTTTTCAAGTTTTGGGTAAAGATTTGATGGACTATGGAACAAGGAGTGGCAAGAGCCTAAGCTTGGGGATGCCCATGGCACCCCAAGATAATCTAAGGACACCTAAAACCCAAAGCTTGGGGATGCCTCGGAAGGCATCCCCTCTTTTGTCTACTTCTATCGGTAACTTTACTTGGAGCTATATTTTTATTCACCACATGATATGTATTTTGCTTGGAGCGTCTTTTATGATTTGAGTCTTTGCTTGTTAGTCTACCACAATCATCCTTGCTGTACACACCTTTTGAGAGAGCCATACATGATTTGGAATTTGATAGAATACTCTATGTGCTTCACTTATATCTTTTGAGCTTTATAGTTTTGCTCTAGTGCTTCATTTATATCTTTTAGAGAATGGTGGTGGATTTGTTTTATAGAAACTATTGACCTCTCATGCTTCACTTAGATTATTTTGAGAGTCTTAATAGCATGGTAATTTTCTTAAAATCCTAATATGCTTGGTATGAAAGATTAATAATAAAACTTTCGTATGAGTGTGATGAATACTAAGAAAAGTTTGATGCTTGATGATTGTTTTGAGATATGGAGGTAATAATATCAAAGTCATGCTAGTTGAGTAGTTGTGAAATTGAGAAATACTTGTGTTGAAGTTTGCAAGTCCCGTAGCATGCACGTATGGTAAACGTTATGCAACAAATTTGAAGCATGAGGTGTTATTTGATTGTCTTCCTTATGAGTGGCGGTCGGGGACGAGCGATGGTCTTTTCCTACCAATCTATCCCCCTAGGAGCATGCGCGTAGTGCTGAGGTTTTTGATCACTTGTAGATTTTTGCAATAAGTATGTGAGTTCTTTATGACTAATGTTGAGTCCATGGATTACACGCACTCTCACCCTTCCATCCTTGCTAGCCTCTTCGGTATCGTGCATTGCCCTTTCTCACATTGAGAGTTGGCGCAAACTTCGCTGGTGCATCCAAACCCCGTGATATGATACGCTCTTTCACACATAATCCTCCTTATATCTTCCTCAAAACAGCCACCATACCTACCTATTATGGCATTTCCATAGCCATTCCGAGATATGTTGCCATGCAACTTTCCATCATTCCGTTCATCATGACACATTCATCATTGTCATATTGCTTAGCAGGATCATGTAGTTGACATAGTATTTGTGGCAAAGCCACCATTCATAATTCTTTCATACATGTCACTCTTGGTTCATTGCATATCCCGGTACACCGCCGAAGGCATTCATATAGAGTCATCTTTGTTCTAGTATCGAGTTGTAATCATTGAGTTGTAAATAAATAGAAGTGTGATGGTCATCATTATTAGAGCATTGTCCCAAGTGAGGAATAAAAAAAGAGAAAGGCCATAAAAAAGAGAAGGCCCAAAAAAGGCCATAAAAAAAGAATGCCCAAAAAATGAGAGAAAAAGAGAGAAGGGACAATGTTACTATCCTTTTACCACACTTGTGCTTCAAAGTAGCACCATGATCTTCATAATAAAGAGTATCTCATGTTATCACTTTCATATACTAGTGGGAATTTTTCATTATAGAATTTGGCTTGTATATTCCAACAATGGGCCTCCTCAAGTGCCCTAGGTCTTCGTGAGCAAGCAAGTTGGATGCACACCCACTAGTTTCTTTTGTTGAGCTTTCATACATTTATAGCTCTAATGCATCCGTTGCATGGCAATCCCTACTCCTTGCATTAACATCAATCGGTGGGCATCTCCATAGCTCATTGATTAGCCTCGTTGATGTGAGACTTTCTCCTTTTTTGTCTTCTCCACATAACCCCCTCATTATATTCTATTCCACCCATAGTGCTATGTCCATGGCTCGTGCTCATATATTGCGTGAAAGTTTATAGGTTTGAGATTACTAAAGTATGAAACAATTGCTTGGCTTGTCATCGGGGTTGTGCATGATGGGAGCATTCTTGTGTGACGAAAATGAAACATGACTAAACTATATGATTTTGTAGGGATGAACTTTCTTTGCCATGTTATTTTGAGAAGACATAATTACTTAGTTAGTATGCTTGAAGTATTATCATTTTTATGTCAATATGAACTTTTGTCTTGAATCTTTTGGATCTGAATATTCATACCACAATTAAGAAGAATTACATTAAAATTATGCCAAGTAGCACTCCGCATCAAAAAATTTGTTTTTATCATTTACCTACTCGAGGACGAGCAGGAATTAAGATTGGGGATGCTTGATACGTCTCCAACGTATCTATAATTTTTGATTACTCCATGCTATATTATCTACTGTTTTAGACATTATTGGGCTTTATTATCCACTTTTATATTATTTTTGGGACTAACCTATTAACCGGAGGCCTAGCCCAGAATTGTTGTTTTTTGCCTGTTTTAGGGTTTCGAAGAAAAGGAATATCAAACAGAGTCCAAACGGAATGAAACCTTCGGAAACGTGATTTTCTCATCAGATAAGATCCAGGAGACTTGGACCCTCCGTCAAGAAAGCCACGAGGTGGTCACGAGGGTGGAGGGCGCTCCCTCCCTAGGGCGCGCCCCCTGCCTTGTGGGCCCCTCGAAGCTCCACCGACGTACTTCTTCCTCCTATATATATATCCACGTACCCCCAAACGATCGGGGACGGAGCCAAAAACCTAATTCCACCACCGCAACTTTCTGTATCCACGAGATCCCATCTTGGGGCCTGTTCCGGAGCTCCGCCGGAGGGGGCATCGATCACGGAGGGCTTCTACATCATCATCCAAGCCCCTCCGATGAATTGTGAGTAGTTTACTTCAAACCTACGGGTCCATAGATAGTAGATAGATGGCTTCTTCTCTCTTTTTGGATCTCAATACAATGTTCTCCCCCTCTCTCGTGGAGATCTATTCGATGTAATCTTCTTTTTGCGGTGTGTTTGTTGAGACCGATGAATTATGGGTTTATGGTCAAGTCTATCTATGAATAATATTTGAATCTTCTCTGAATTATTTTATGTATGATTGGTTATCTTTGCAAGTCTCTTCGAATTATCAGTTTGGTTTGGCCTACTAGATTGGTTGTTCTTGCCATGGGAGAAGTGCTTAGCTTTGGGTTTGATCTTGCGGTGTCCTTTCCCAGTGACAGAAGGGGCAGCAAGGCACGTATTGTATCGTTGCCATCGAGGATAACAAGATGGGATTTTTATCATATTGCATGAAACTATCCCTCTACATCATGCCATCTTGCTTAAGGCGTTACTCTGTTTTTAACTTAATACTCTAGATGCATGCTGGATAGCGGTCGATGAGTGGAGTAATAGTAGTAGATGCAGAATCGTTTCGGTCTACTTGTCTCGGACGTGATGCCTATATACATGATCATACCTAGATATTCTCATAACTATGCTTAATTCTGTCAATTGCTCCACAGTAATTTGTTCACCCAGCGTAGAATACATATGCTCTTGAGAGAAGCCACTAGTGAAACCTATGGCCCCGGGTCTCTTTCTCATTATATCAATCTCCATCACTTTATTATTGCTTTGCTTTTACTTTGCTTTTACTTTTTACTTTGCATCTCTATACCAAAATTACCAAAAATATTATTTATCATCTCTATCAGATCTCACTTTCGTAAGTGACCGTGAAGGGATTGACAACCCCTAAGCGCGTTGGTTGCGTTGAGCTATTGTTTTTGTGTAGGTACGAGGGACTCGCGCGTAGCCTCCTACTAGATTGATACCTTGGTTCTCAAAAACTGAGGGAAATACTTACGCTACTTTGCTACATCATCCCTTCCTCTTCGGGGAAATCCAACGCAGTGCTCAAGAGGTAGCAGGTTGTTCTCTATCTGAGGACATGGAGCTTTTATCATCAAAATCAGAGTTCGTATGTACTCCCTCCATTTCTTTTTACTCTGCGTATAAAATTTGGCTGAAGTCAAACAACACAAAGTTTGACCAAAACTATTTCAAAAGATACGAACATTTAGAATACTAAAACTATATAGTATGAAATACATTTCATGGTGCATCTGATAATATTGACTTCATATTGCAAAGGTTGATATTTTTTAATATAAAGTTAGTCAAACTTTACAAAGCTTGACTTTGACCAAATTTTATATGCGGATTAAAAAGAAATAGAGGGAGTAAAAGTTAAGCATGTTTTACTATTGGTATGCTAGTTGTTCTTTGGAGGGCCAGAAGTTCCGTGCTTGACCCCCCAGAAGTTCTGGGCTAAATAGAAAGTTTTCGAAATTCTGGCCCAAAGGGAGCCCGGAAGTTCCAGGCCTTCCTGGAGGTTCCAGGGGCCAGAAGTTCTGGGCAGGTTACGTGGCAAGTTCTGGGTTAACCAAAAAGTTTGCACATATCTGGACAAAGGTGTGCCTGGAAGTTTCGGGTTGCATTTTTCTGTGCATAACAGGCAGATTTGGTGGGGGCACTATATACGGTACCCTTCTTCCCCATCGAGGTAGATCTTTTGGATCCGAGATTTCCCCATTCTTTTGAGCTCTCTCCTCCTGCCCAATCCTCAAAACTCCAATCCATTTGGGGGGGGAACTATTCCACAGATCTAGGGTTCATATGTTGACCTCTTGATCCAAAGGAATCCACGAACACCCAAGTGAATCCCGCTCCTTTCTCCTACACCAAATCTTAGATCCTGGAGAGATTTGTGAGAGTTCTCGAGAGAGATTTCACCCAAGCATACATCCACAACTCCTCTCCCTTTTGACCAAAGCAATTTGTGATTTGAGCAAGTCTTGAACATTTCCCCCTTGATCTTGTTACTCTTGGAGGTTGGAGACTCCTAGGCAGTAGGAGTGCTCTGATGAGGAATCAAATTGTGATTTGTCCCCCAAAAAGTTTGTGCATGTTTGGAGGACACCTCAAGGTCTACCACTAGTGGTTGGGAATCACCTTCGTGGTGATATCTCAAGGAGAATAGGGTCAGCCTTCATGGCGCTGTTGTGCCTTCGTGCTAACGTCCACCTATCTAACGGTGACTAGCTTCCCTCCAAGGAAGTGAACATCGGGATACATCATCGTCTCCGTGACTTCGGTTATCCCTAACCCTATCTCCTTACTTGTGGTTTACTTTGGTCCTTTGACCTTGCATTCACTATATCTCGTTATCCTCATTATATTGTGTTTGTTATTTCCTTGTAGGGATTATTTAGGCCTAAATTTATATTCCGCAATTCATACTTGGCACTATTGATATATCTTGTGATTAGTGTGAATTACTAACTTGTATCATACACTTCCATATCTTGTGATATTGCTCAAGTAAGTTTGTGTAACTTACTTGTGCTAGTTAGTATCGTTGTTGTGGTCATCTTGTTCGTATTAAATTCTTGGTGCACTTAGTCGAGCCTAGTATATTTAGGATTTGTGCTTGAAAAGTATCCTTTTACCTTATTTTTGCATTAGGATTAAGCCAAATCTATAGAAGTTTTTGAAACACCTATTCACCCCACCCCTCCCCTCTACGCGACATCGTGGTCCTTTCAGCAATGCGGGCTCGCAATCCTTAATCCAGCGGGTTGGAGCAACCGGACACTGCTGAAGAAGATGTCGAAATCGCCATAAAAAAGTCAGCCAATTGCTTCCCCTGGTGGACACACCAGCCACCAAGATAAGAAGAGAGCCAACAAATCTAACAACACATCCTCGTAGGGCCTTTGCCCGCACGAGATAGGACGTCGTCGAGGTAGGGTGAGGCCAGACAGACCTTATTCCAATGCGTCATCATCGTCACCACCTTGGCGATACCATCGGAAGGAAAGAAAAAAAAGCTACTAAAACTAAGATAACAAAATAGGCGGAACCCCACTCCTTTAGCCATCGATGAGGTTGTCGGACGAGACAAAGGATGGGAGTTGAGGCAGTAAGAGCATCTCCAGCCGCGCCCCCAACAGGCCCCCCAGGCGACTTTTTCCGCATTGGCGCCGAAAAAACAGCCCAGTCGCTCCCCCAGGACGCCGAAATCCGCCGGCTCGGCCCGGCGATCACAGGCCGAACCCGGCGCACTAGGGGCGCTCGGGGGCTCCGACGCAAGGGAAAAGCACGTCTGGCCCACACCGTCAGGCGAAAAGTCAAGCCTATCTTCCAGATTCGCCTCCCACACCCCGCGCGCTCGGCCGGCAACCGACTGATCCCGGTGCCGACCACCGCTAGATAGCCCATTCCCCGCTGGAAAAAGAGCAGATGTTTCGCCGAGGCAGCCTCGTCGGCACCAGTTGGGCTATTTTCCCGGCGTTCCAGCCGCGGAGGGGCAGTATAGCGGCGGGTGCACACCCACCGCGCCCGCAAGGTGTTTGATGATTTGCCTACCTCGGCAATGGACTCGGATGACGAGGAAGCGCTCGTGGCGCTGCTGGAGGAGGAAGCTGAGGCCGACGTCCAGGAAGAGGAACATCTCATGGTCCTCGCTGCTCTCGCCGCCCTGCTGGCGAGCAATGAAAAGCCGCGGCGAGGTGGCTCAGCGCCGGGGCGGATGAAAGCGAAGAACCAGCATCGTCTCGAAGGCTATTGTATGCTCTACTCCGACTACTTCGCCGATGCTCCACTGCACGGCGACAAAGTATTTCGGCGCCGTTATGGGATGAGCCGAAAGCTTTTCCTCAGGATTGTGAATTCCATCCGGGAGTTCGACAGCTACTTCAAGTGCAAGAAGGATTGCACCAGCAAACTTGGAATCACCTCAATCCAGAAGTGCACGACAGCGATGAGGATGCTTGCATACGGAGCTCCCGGTGATTCACTCGACCACTATGGGCGCATGGCTGGGTCCACCACCATTGAGTGTTTCTACAAGTTCTGTCGGCCAGTGGTGGCAGTGTTTGGACCGCAATACTTGCGAACACCCAATGCGGAAGACACTTCTCGGATCCTAGCATAGAATGCAGCAAGAGGATTTCCTGGGATGCTTGGAAGTATCGATTGCATGCATTGGAAATGGAAGAACTACCCATTTGCTTAGTAGGGGATATACAAAGGCGATTGCAGTGTGGTACTTGAGGCTGTGGCCACACAGGACCTCTGGATTTGGCACTCCTTCTTTGGTATGCCAGGAACTCACAATGACATCAACGTGTTGCAGTGCTCCCCTGTCTTTGCCAAGCTTGTTGAAGGTCATTCTCCTCCGGTGAACTTCGAGGTCAATGGGCGGCACTACAACAAGGGGTACTACCTAGCTGATGGCATATATCCGAGATGGTCTACATTTGTGAAGACTATCTCAAACGTTGTGCCAGGAGGCAAGAAGTCCCACTTTGCCAAGGTGCAGGAGGCTTGCAGGAAGGATGTCGAGCGGGCATTTGGTGTGCTCCAATCTCGATTTGCTGTTGTCCGGTACCCTGCTCAAACCTGGTCGAAAGATCAAATGTGATAGATCATGACTTGCTGTGTCATCTTGCACAACATGATCATCGAGAGCAAGCAAGAAGAGCCAGTGTTTGACACTAAACCATACTACAGGCAGGGTCCTCTAGCCGAAGTTGATCACCAGCTACCGGCAACCTGGACTGCCTACCTTAGTATGCGTCAGGAGATTCGAGACCCACAGGTGCATCATCAACTTCAGCAGGATCTAGTGGAGCACCTATGGAGGATCAAGGGCGACGCTGCCTAGCTCGACGTGTGATGAAATATGAGTTTTTATTTGTTGAACTATATAATTTGTATTGAACTATTTGTTGTTGCACTATTTTGTTGAACTATTTGATTTTGAGAGAAGTGCATATTTCAACCCTCAACTTTTGTCCTAGTCTAATTTACAACCCCGAACTCCAATACCATCTAAATTACAACCCCCAACTCTCAAAACCGGCCAGGATTCAACCCTCCCCTCTCTGTTGACCGGTTTTGACCTGGTTGACCGGTTTTGACCAGTCAACAGGTCCAGTCAGCATGCCACATCAGCAAAAAATGCAAAATTGCCAAGGAAACAACCTGTAAAATCAAAGAAAATCCAGGAAAAGAAATAAGAAATCCAATTTCCGAAAAACACGGAAAATAAAAAAATGAATTTCCAAAAAAAATCCAGAAAAAACCCAAAAACTCAAATTCCAGAAAAAAAAATCATTTTTATTTTCCCTAGCTTTTTCGCGAACAATTTTTTCAGAATTTTGCCTTTTTATATTTTTTTCCCTGATCTTATAGATTTTTATTTACTTTTTCTTGAAATTTTGAAAAAAATCTGACGTGGCATGCTGATTGGACCCGTTGACTAGTCAAAACTGGTCACCCCAGGTCAAAACCGGTCATCAGGGAGGGGAGGGTTGAATCCTGACCGGTTTTGAGACTTGGGGGTTATAATTTAGACGGTATTAAAGTTCAGAGTTGTAAAATAGACTAGGGCAAGAGTTCAGGGTTGAAATATGCACTTCTCTCTTTGATTTTCTGTGATGAACTATTTGATTTTCTGTGATGAACTATGTGATAAAAAAATTATTTATGTTGAGAATTCAATGCCGAACCACGCCGGATATGGGCCGTTTCTCATCGATATCGGGCCATATTTCGCCGATAGTGGGCTGAAAAGCGGCCAGGAATGGGCCGATATCGGCGCCTGGGGGCGACGGGTAGATGCCCAACCGCCCCCAGAGCCGATTCTACCGCCGGCTCGCCCCCAGGCGGCGATTTTTATGCCTCCTGGGGGGGCCAATGGCTGGAGATGCTCTAACATGGAGGAGATCTTGGGTGGTGGCTAGGGTTATTTGCTATCATTGGCAAACATCAAGCTATGTCCTTCATCCATCCCTAGTTTTGGTGCTGCAGTGCACAATTCATCTCTTTGGAAGCTATTGTCAGTTCAAACAATCTCCCTAGAAAAAGGATGTGATCAGGCAACATCTTCACTTGCCCCACAAAAAGTAGGGTTCTTTTTCTTTTTGTTAGTTGTGCTTTTTTTTAAACCAAAATCGAAAACAATCTTGCTAAATCTCAGTCGACTGAGACTTTTGTCTCAGTCGATGCTATATACATGAGATTTTACATTGAGATCCATGCAAAATAAAATCTTTGAATTTTTCTATTTTTTTCTTACCCCCTCCGTTCCTAAATATAAGTCTTTCTAGAGATTCCAATAAGAATTACATAGGATGTATATAGACATATTTTAGAGTGTATATTCATTCATTTTGCTTCGTATGTAGTCCCTTCTAGAATCTCTACAAAGACTTATATTTAGAAACGGGGAGAGTACATGTTATGTCACTTGACTGAAACTTGATTAAGTTGTCAACTGAGACCTAGCCACACCCAATCAAAAATAATGAATGAATATGTGAAGGACCGTGTTTTCTCCTCTATGTGCGTTATAAGTTGTCTTTCTGTCTCATGTACTCCACGTGAACAAATAAGTTTCTTCATTCATGACTAGTAGCCAAAAAATAGAAGTAAGATCATCTGCTATTTTTCTGTAACATCATACGTACTCCTCTATGGAGTATTTTAGAATTTTTGTTGGGTCTTGGGTGCACGCACGCATGATGCTCTCCTTCAAGGGGAGTTTTGGGTTGGTGCATGATGCTAACTTGCTTAGTAGAGCAAGCTCATTGACTAATCAGTTGATACACGATTAGGTACTAATATTAGCCATGAGGGCATGAGGCCGACACTTTTGCTTTGTCATGAGATTCAAACAGGGTGGGCCAGCTGGGGAGCCAGTTCCGTTCTGTTGACCGGCCGCATCCTTTGGATTGCTCTCGAGTATCTTTATACTCCTCTCCGGCAAATACTCTACTACTTTTCTCCCTCGTTTTGGCATGCAGCGTCTGGTCGTCTGCAACTTCGCATTTAGACCTAGCCATCTGTTCTCTGCAGAAACGTCCAGAAGTTGCCTTTGAAAGGTCCAGGTGATCGATACGCAAGCAAAGGAAATCGGGCATGTCTCTTTCAGCCCAAGGATTCTCCTTCTCCTTGGACTTGGAGAATAACATTTGTTCTTAAACTTGGCGGGTCTACTCACTTTGGCCTCCAAAGTCCAAACGCAGCATAAACTTCAAGAAATATTAGCACGCAATCTAACTGACTCGCTGGTGATCGATCTATGTAAGGCTCAAACATACTTCATGATTCAACAGAGTGAAGAGTAGTTGTGATAAAATTGTTCACTGAGTTTCGATTCTCCGGTTTGCATGCCGGAGTTCGTCCTTGAAGACTCACTGAAGTTCTCTCTTCCCCGTTCCCTGTAATTGATGATGTTGGCTTCGTGGGAACTGATTTTGTAACCATGAACAAAATATACAAAAGAAATTTAGAGACTACACCAAGTCAAACCAAGCACTCTGGAAGTCAACAAAGGAAGTATAAGAAAAACAAGTAGTGTTACACACACATACTCTCTCAAGAGGGGTCAAGAACAATGACCGAGTCATGTTTCCCGGAATGTTTCCAGGCAGCAGCCAAGATGCCCGCCCTCTTATGTCTTGTGCCATCCAGCTCGGTAAAATCCAGTATGTTAGGTAACCTGATCCACATACAGATCAGGGGTGCACTGCATACTAGCCTACTAGGTCAAATTTCATTCTCCTTATCATAGCCTAATGACCGAGAAGCAAATGACTGAACCATTTATATTCTATATACACCACTGATTCGTCAGATATTCCTAACTAGTGATGTAAATCTGTTTAGAACACATCTAGATGTGACATAGGATGTGACATAACTATGTCACATCTAAGCTGATGTCCACTCTGTTTGTGGACTATTTTTTTGTCCTAGTTTATTTTTTGTTTCTTGTTGCTGCATTATATATTTGTGGGAGCTAGATGTGACATCCTTAAAAAACATCTAGATGTGAATTAGACAAACTGATCTGTGTTTAACTGCGTGCACATATGACTATCTGAGCGATTCACAATGAAAATTACCTGAAGAGTGAAGCTTGAACAGTAATTGCATACGCAGGTGTAAACGAGTCAAACGGACAGAAGCGTGCAATAGACAAATTATAAATAGCCATTTGTAGAGAGGATCAGTTGTCGCCCTCACTTCATGAAATGCTGATGAATGGTAATATGCCGGCATGTTCACATTCTGCAGCCTGGAAGTCTCCAAATCCATTCACACCCTGGAAGAAAATAATGCGTTGACTTCAGTTCAGAGAATCAGAACAGCAAGCAATTGCTACATCAGAAGCAATCCCGTATCAGTTAAAATAGTACAGGTTTCCATTCCTCATGCAGTTCCAACTTGCACTTGACACAATTATGTGACCATGGATGCATAATTGAGTTGCAACTTGAGCAAGCAGAACTTATAAAACTCACTATTCATGTGCACCAATCAGTCGGCATGCAGTGTGCCAACCAGGTTATAATATCAGCAAGATTACAGGACAAGTTAGCTCCTATTAATGCAATCTTTTCGTCAAAAGTGACAACGGAAGTAAACATTTTGAAAAGAGAAGGCAAAGGATAAGTCTTCCTCTTTTGACCTTTTCCCAACTTCACAGCTGGGAAACATTCACATGTGATTATCTCCCTCTGATAAAGAATATTACAGCGTCTGACCCGCTTGTCAGGGTCTGAATATGATAGTCCAAAGATCCATTTTTGGGGGAAGTAGATTTATCACAATTAAGGATAATGACCAATGAGGCTATGACATGCAGGTTTCTGGTCACAAACCTTGATTTGAATTATTGCTCATTCAACAGGGCATGTGCAATGAAAATATAACCAGTTACTCCTTCCGATAATAAAATTCCTTGCAATCATATACTTACTACAAGATATTTTGGTTGCATCCAGAACTAAAAGAATTTATAGTGTATTAGGAAGGAAGTTGTATAATTAATATTGGTGGAAAGGAAGTACTTGACTCGTTACTTTTACTCCCTCCATTTCTAAATATAAGGCTTTTTAGATATTTTAATATGGACTACATACGGATGTATAGACATATTTTAGAGTATAGATTCACTCATTTTGCTCCGTATGTAGTCCATATTGAAATCTCTAAAAGGGCTTATATTTAGGAACAGAGAGAGTACTATTTTTGCAAAGAACCAGTCAAGTAGCAGTGCAATTGAAGTTTATGACTAATAGGAACTCTGCTGAGAAGAAAGAGCATACCTCTCATGTCTAAGAGATCAGAAATGAACAATCAGATGACAGAAGACTTGTTCCAACGGTCCTTTAAGTCTGACTGTCCGATCATTTCACGTGAGGACTATCTGGTCATGCATGCTGCGTACACAAATATTTTTACAAGCAACAAACGGAAGCCAGAAGAACATTGTCATCAACCCAATAGTGCTACTGCTACCAGGTCTCCCTTTTCCAGAAATTACTTCTGTATACACGGAACTTTCCTGTATTTAAGGAAAGGAGCATATGGATGCAACTTTTATGTCCCATCCGTGGATGTCAGCGAAAAAGCATAAGCAACAGTAGATCGGTAAACAATCAGACACACAATTATTGATTTGCATCATCTTCTTACCGGTTTAAACTTGATCATCTGATTCTGCATTGACTTCTGCAATCTTCCAACTTGTGCAAGTTAGAATAATATGGGGCTTCAGTATTAGTCCACTATTATGAAGTCTTTATCTAACACACATGGCAACTGTAGCAGTTCCCATTCTGACGGACGTTTTGTTAGAACGTGAAACGTCATAGGCATGTGATACTGGATTCAGGTCGGTAGTTCAGTTCTCTGTACCCCTTGAAATAATGTTGATTCAAACACTAAAATGTTCCTAACTGAAGTAAAATCACTATGTTAGTACGTTACTTATGGTATCCTTGCAGGACTAAAAACAGTTTGAGAGCACACCAAAGAAGGAAACCCAGTCCTGGCACTAGACACCAGTAGAACTATGCTACCTCCTGTAAAACACATCATGCAGGTAACTGAAGTTCTGCAAGACTGGAAAAAAAGCACACTCCGATCCTTCAGGTTATCAACCAGCTGAAGGCCGAGGTTAGCTTCTGGTTTAGCTGTTGCTGTGGTGTTACTTGGTTATGTTGCTGGTTGGCGCTGTTGCCGTGTAATTGGGTCACTTCGGATGGCTTGTCTTGGTCATCTGTAATTCTTCTTCTTCTAATGAAATCACATGCAGTTCCCCTGCATGGTTCGAAAAAAGACCAGCATGTTGTGAAGAGCTAACCAGAAAATAATGTATTTCTAGCAGATGAGGCTTCATGTGAGAAACTATTAAAGTATTATCAATCTCTAACAACTTAAAGTTTCTACTGTAACTGATTGTTGCAGGGTACTCATTGATGGATTACCTGGATGCTGAAACTGAGGGCAAGGATATGCACCCAACCAAACACGATCTGTGGACACAACCTGCGAAAGCATAAAGTTCCCTGGAACAAATAACCGTAGACTTTTATACAACATAGTTTCAGCTCCTAAGTAAAGTGGCATTCTTAGATAAACTAAAAACATATAATAGTACAGCATGCTGAAAGAAACTAATAACATTTCGAATTGTGTTGGAGAAGAACATTTGTAACCTTTTATAACTCTTTTTACAAATCAATGTAAAAAAGCTTATGTTAGGGTCGAAGTTTGTAGGAATAAGACAGGGAGACACACATGATACATCTCTTGTTAAGAGAAAGAAACTATACAGAATCAAAGGAATGAAGGACTTCCTCCAAAACAAGTCTAGTCTGCTTGTCCAAGGGCTTCTCCTCAGTATCAGAGTAGGCTACATTGAGCAGATAGAGCTTTCTAGAAGCAACAAACGCTGCCGAGAAGATCCGCTTCATCCCTCCCCTGGTGCTATCCAATGAGTACTCGATTTCGTATACTGTCAGGCCATCGCGACCTGATCTCTCTCCGGTAGAAATCACCTCTGCGGATTTGGTACTTTCCTGAATCAATGGAAAGGTTTCAAACCAACTGCCAATACTAGCACTGAACTTTTCCAAAATGTGGGCACTTAACCTTTATCACCATTCATTATAAGCAACAACAGAAAGAGCTCAGTTTTCACCTTTAATATAAACTATTTGTGTTGACACATTAGATGCAATTGCCATAAACACATAGAGATAAGGTGGAGAAATGTTATGAACCAGGAACATCCTATGTGAGTTCATCTAAGTTGCCCGCGTAAAGTAGGATGTCTACACATGGTAAAATTAATAAACGTAGCAAATATAACATGGTGCTGGCAAATTGCAATGCCCACGGGAGTGTTGTGGCATTTACCTTTTTCTTCTCTGCCTGTAGAAGCCTGTCCGCGACGAACTGCGGTGTGCCGAAATCCGTCAGCGAGGAGAGGCGAACAGGGTTGACGACGACCCCAATGTTGTTACTCCCCTTCCCCTCTTGCTGAAACAGCGCCGTCGCGCCCGCCTTTTCCACCTTCCCCAATTACACAACGGCACCACAGAGTTCAGAGCTCCAATCCACAAACCTAAACGCGTCGAAACGCACAAAGCATCCTACAGAGCTTCGTACCTTGGGCCATGAGGCGGGCTTCAGGAGGGTGAACCCCTGGTCCTGGTCCGTGTACCGCTCCAACTCCAGCGCCGGTGCGCCTCCTTCTCCTCCCCCGACTTCTGCCTCCGTTTCCGATGCGGAGGCCACGGGGAGTTGCGGTGACGAGGCGGGGAAAGGGAGGGCGGTGAGGAGCAGGGAGGCGGCGGAAACAGCTCTCCTGGTTAGGCGCGGAGGAGGGGAGGAGATGTCGCATTTGGGCGCAATGGCGCGGGGCGGAGGCCGGCGCTGGGCGCGGCCGGCGAGCTTCAGCGGCGGGCCGTGGCGAGGGCTACCGACGAGTGGCATCGATGGAAGTCGATTTGTACACAGAGAAGCTTTCGCTCGCGGCTACGGCCGCCTCTGCCGCTCAGTTTGTTATCGCCATTCGACGCTGGCTGTGGGCCCGCCGATGGAGGAAACTGCGTGTGTACAATTACAACTTCTGTCTCTCTTTTTTTTTTTGCGTGCGATTTACAACTTTTGTCAATAACCAAACTTGAAATTGTACATACGCAGTACCAGCCTTGATTTCACGTTATAAAAAAAAGGTTTTCATGATTTCACAATTGGTATTTCCACCTAAACCTGATCGGGCTTGGACGGGTTCGGGTCGTGCTTGACAAAGCCCGAAGTCAAAATCCCAAGCCTGAGCCTGGCCAGCCCCGGCCCAAAGCACATGAACAATGTTGTCTAAAATTTAAATTAATCATATTCAAGGTATTAAATCAATATATTAGACCTATATTTCAAATAAAATATCTATTTGTGATCATTTCGGACTTATTTCGGGCCTTCGAGCCGGGCCTTGGGCGAGAAAGTGGAGCCCAAGCCCAGCCCGGATGCCGGGCTTTTGGGCTCGAGCCTTCGGGCCGGGCCTTCTATGCACTGGTCTATTTGCACCTCAACCTCTTAGAAATTGCCTCACCAACCCAACTCTAGCTTGCTCATCATCTATTGTAATAGCACCCCCTCAAAAAAAAATCTATTGTAATAGCATCTTATATTATGGGACAAAGTGAGTAGTGTTTTACGAAGTCAGGCTTGTTTTAGCCACTTAGCAATAACCTTCAACCCAGCTTTCTCAAATCTTAACATTCTAGATTTATTTGGCATCCCTTCTCCACTATCCAACACACGAGGGCATTAGTCAGATCCAACTCTAGTAAGAACTGTAAGTGTAGTCATAGGAAATTTAATTTCCCAGCTATCAGAGACTCACACCCTATCCAACCCAATACCCATTCGCTCGTAGGACTCAAGGCCCTTAGATAGGGTTTTCCCTGCCTCTTGCCGTCAGTCCGCCTCGTCTCCTATGGAGACATGGTGGATCCCGACCCGTGCTGACGAGATGGGTGAATGTGGAATAAGGTCCTCCCCGCCTAGTCCCGTCCCGACGGTTCTTCTAGAATCGTCGAAGGGCGTGTAGAGGTGTATCTCCTACGGATCTCGTAGGATTCGTTCGACGTTTGTCTTTTGTGCATCCGCTTGGATCTGGTCTTCGGTTGTCTACGTATGACTAAAGTAGATCTATGGGCCATAGTTTTCATTAGAGGCTTCTCTCTCGAAACAATAGCATACGTGAAGGAAATATGCCCTAGAGGCAATAATAAAGTTATTATTTATTTCCTTATATCATGATAAATGTTTATTATTCATGCTAGAATTGTATTAACCGGAAACATGATACATGTGTGAATACATAGACAAACAGAGTGTCACTAGTATGCCTCTACGTGACTAGCTCGTTGATCAAAGATGGTTATGTTTCCTAGCCATAGACAAAGAGTTGCCATTTGATTAACGGGATCACATCATTAGGAGAATGATGTGATTGACTTGACCCATTCCGTTAGCTTAGCACTTGATCGTTTAGTTTGTTGCTATTGCTTTCTTCATGACTTATACATGTTCCTATGACTATGAGATTATGCAACTTCCGTTTATCGGAGGAACACTTTGTGTGCTACCAAACATCACAACGTAACTGGGTGATTATAAAGGTGCTCTACAGGTGTCTCCGAAGGTACTTGTTGGGTTGGCGTATTTCGAGATTAGGATTTGTCATTCCGGTTGTCGGAGAGGTATCTCTGGGCCCACTCGGTAATACACATCACTTAAGCCTTGCAAGCATTGCAACTAATGAGTTAGTTGCGGGATGATGTACTACGGAACGAGTAAAGAGACTTGCCGGTAACGAGATTGAACTAGGTATTGAGATACCGACGATCGAATCTCGGGCAAGTAACATACCGATGACAAAGGGAACTACGTATGTTGTTATGCGGTTTGACCGATAAAGATCTTCGTAGAATATGTAGGAGCCAATATGAGCATCCAGGTTCCGCTATTGGTTATTGACCGGAGACGTGTCTCAGTCATGTCTACATAGTTCTCGAACCCGTAGGGTCCGCACGCTTAAAGTTCGATGACGGTTATATTATGAGTTTATGTGTTTTGATGTACCAAAGGTAGTTCGGAGTCCCGGATGAGATCAGGGACATGACGAGGAGTCTCGAAATGGTCGAGACGTAAAGACCGATATATTGGACGACTATATTCGGACATCGAAAAGGTTCCAAGTCATTCGGGTATTTTTCGGAGTACCGGAGAGTTACGGGAATTCGCCTGGGAGTAGATGGGCCCTATTGGGCTTTAGGGGAAAGAGAGAGGAGAGGCTGCGCGCCCCCCAAGGCCTAGTACGAATTGGACTAGGGGGAGGGGCGGCGCCCCCTCCTTCCTTCTCTTCTCTTTTTCCTTTCCTTGTCCCCTACTCCTACTACTTGGAAAGGGGAGGAATCCTACTCCCGGTGGGAGTAGGACTCCTCCAGGGCGCGCCATAGGGTCCGGCCCTCTCCTCCTTATCCACTTCTTTATATACGGGGAGGGAGGCACCCCTTGGAGACACAACAATTGATCATTGATCTCGTAGCCATGTGCGGTGCCCCCCTCCACCATAATCCACCTCGATCATATCGTAGCGGTGCTTAGGCAAAGCCCTGCGTCGGTAGCATCATCATCACCGTCACCCACGCCGTTGTGCTGACGAAACTCTCCTGTAAAGCTTTGCTGGATCGAAGCTCGCAGGACGTCATCGAGTTGAACATGTGCAGAACTCGGAGGTGCCGTGCGTTCGGTACTTGGATCGGTCGGATCGTGAAGACGTACGACTACATCAACCGCGTTGTGCTAACGCTTCCGCTTTCGGTCTACGAGGGTATGTGGACACACTCTCCCCTCTCGTTGCTATGCGTCACCATGATCTTGCGTGTGCGTAGGATTTTTTTAAAATTACTATGTTCCCCAACAGTGGCATCAGAGCCAGGTTTTATGCGTAGATGTTATATGCACGAGTAGAACACAAGTGAGTTGTGGGCGATATAAGTCATACTGCTTACCAGCATGTCATACTTTGGTTCGGCGGTATTGTTGGATGAAGCGGCCCGGACCGACATTACGCGTACGCTTACGCGAGACTGGTTCTACCGACGTGCTTTGCACACAGGTGGCTGGCGGGTGTCAGTTTCTCCAACTTTAGTTGAACCAAGTGTGGCTACGCCCGGTCCTTGCGAAGGTTAAAATAGCACTAACTTGACGAACTATCATTGTGGTTTTGATGTGTAGGTAAGAACGGTTCTTGCTCAGCCCGTAGCAGCCACGTAAAACTTGCAACAACAAAGTAGAGGGCGTCTAACTTGTTTTTGCAGGGCATGTTGTGATGTGATATGGTCAAGACGTGATGAGATATAAGTTATTGTATGAGATGATCATGTTTTGTTGAAGTTATCAGCAATTGGCAGAAGCCTTATGGTTGTCTCTTTATTGCATAAGATGCAAGTGCCAAATAATTGCTTTACTTTATCGCTATGCGATAGCAATAGTTGAAAGAGCAATAGTTGGCGAGACGACCATGTTACGACACATTTATATAGATCAAGATGATGGAGATCATGGTGTCATGTCGGTGACGATGGAGATCATGACGATGCTTTGGAGATAGAGATCAAAGGCACAAGATGATGATGACCATATCATGTCACATATTTTGATTGCATGTGATGTTTATCTTTTATACATCTTACTTTGCTTAGTTATGACGATAGCATTATAAGATGATCTCTCACTAAATTTCAAGATAAAAGTGTTCTCCCTGAGTATGCACCGTTGCCAAAGTTCATCGTGCCCAGACACCACGTGATGATCGGGTGTGATAAGCTCTACGTCCATCTACAATGGGTGCAAGCCAGTTTTGCACACGCAGAAATACTCGGGTTAAACTTGACGAGCCTAGCATATGCAGATATGGCCTCGGAACACTGAGACCGAAAGGTCGAGCGTGAATCATATAGTAGATATGATCAACATAGTGATGTTCACCATTGAAAACTACTCCATTTCACGTGATGATCGGTTATGGTTTAGTTGATTTGGATCACGTGATCACTTAGATGATTAGAGGGATGTCTATCTAAGTGGGAGTTCTTAAGTAATATGATTAATTGAACCTTAATTTATCATGGACTTAGTCCTAGTAGTATTAGCATATCTATGTTGTAGATCAATAGCTCGCGTTTAGCTCCCCTGTTTTATTTTTGATATGTTCCTAGAGAAAACTAAGTTGAAAGATGTTAGTAGCAATGATGCGGATTGGATCCGTGATCTGAGGTTTATCCTCATTGCTACACAGAAGAATTATGTCCTTGATGCACCGCTAGGTGACAAACCTATTACAGGAGCAGATGTATATGTTATGAACGTTTGGCTAGCTCAATATGATGACTACTTGATAGTTCAGTGCACCATTCTTAAACGGCTTAGAATCGGGACTTCAAAGACATTTTGAATGTCATGGACCATATGAGATGTTCCAAGAGTTGAAGTTAATATTTCAAGAAAATACCCGAGTTGAGAGATATGAAGTCTCCAACAGGTTCTATAGCTAAAAGATGGAGGAGAATAGCTCAAGCAGTGAGCATGTGCTCAGATTGTCTGGGTACTACAATCGCTTGAATCAAGTGGGAGTTAATCTTCCAGATAAAATAGTAATTGACAGAATTCTCTAGTCACAATCACCAAGTTAGTAGAACTTCGTGATGAACTATAGTATGCAAGGGATGACGAAAACGATTCCCGAACTTTTCATTATGATGAAATGATGAAGGTAGAAATCAAGAAAGAGCATCAAGTGTTGATGATTAACAAGACCACTAGTTTCAAGAAAAGGGCAACAGGAAAGAAAGGGAACTTGAAGAAGAAACAACAAGCAAGTTGCTGCTCAAGTGAAGAAGCCCAAGTCTGGACCTAAGCATTAGACTAAGTGCTTCTACTGCAAAGGGACTGGTCATTGGAAGTGGAAATGCCCTGAATATTTAGTGGATAAAAAGGATGGCAAAGTGAACAAGGGTATATTTGATATACAGGTTATTGATGTGTACCTTACTAGTATTTATAGTAGCCCCTGGGTATTTGATACTTGTTCAGTTGCTAAAAATTAGTAACTCGAAACAGGAGTTACAGAATAAATAGAGACTAGTTAAGGGTGAAGTAACGATGTGTGTTGGAAGTGGTTCCAAGATTGATATGATCATCATCGTACACTCCCTATACTTTCGGGATTAGTGTTAAACCTAAATAAATGTTATTTGGCGTTTGCGTTGAGCATGAATATGATTTGATCATGTTTATTGCAATACGGTTATTCATTTAAAATTAGAGAATAATTGTTGTTCTATTTACATGGATAAAACCTTCTTTCGTTATACACCCAATGAAATTGGTTTGTTGGATCTCGATCATAGTGATACACATATTCATGATATTGAAGCCAAAAGATGCAAAGTTAATAATGATAGTGCAACTTATTTATGGCACTGTCGTTTGGGTCATATTGGTATAAAGCGCATGAAAAAACTCCATGTTGATGGGCTTTTGGAATCACTTGATTATGAATCAGTTGATGCTTGCGAACCATGCCTCATGGGCAAGATGACTAAGACTCCGTTCTCCGGAACAATGGAGCAAGCAACAAACTTGTTGGAAATAATACATACTGATGTATGCAGTCCAATGAGTGTTGAGGCTCGCGGCGGGTATCGTTATTTTCTGACCTTCACAGATGATTTGAGCAGATATGGGTATATCTACTTGATGAAACATAAGTCTGAAACATTTGAAAAGTTCAAAGAATTTCAGAGTGAAGTGGAAAATCATCATAACAAGAAAATAAAGTTTCTACGATCTGATCGCAGAGGCGAATATTTGAGTTACGAGTTTGGCCTTCAACTAAAACAATGTGGAATAGTTTCACAAAACTCATGCCACCTAGAACACCACAACGTAATGGTGTGTCCAAACGTCGTAACCATACTTTATTAGATATGGTGCGATCTATGATGTCTCTTACCGATTTACCACTACCATTTTGGGGTTATGCATTAGAGACAGCTGCATTCACGTTAAAAAAGGGCACCATCTAAATCCGTTGAGACGACACCGTATGAACCGTGGTTTGGCAAGAAACCAAAGTTGTCGTTTCTTAAATTTGGGGTTGCGATGCTTATGTGAAAAAGTTTCATCCTGATAAGCTCAAACCCAAATCGGAGAAATGTGTCTTCATAGGATACCCAAAGGAGACAGTTGGGTACACCTTTATCACAGATCCGAAGGCAAGACATTAGAATGGATCTTTTCTAGAGAAGGAGCTTCTCTCGAAAGAAGTGAGTGGGAGGAAAGTAGAACTTGATGAGGTAACTGTACCCGTTCCCTTATTGGAAAGTAGATCATCACAGAAATCTGTTTCTGTGACTCCTACACCAATTAGTGAGGAAGAAAATGATGATGATCATGTAACTTCAGATCAAGTTACTACCGAACCTCGTAGGTCAACCAGAGTGAGATCCGCACCAGAGTGCTACGGTAATCCTGTTCTAGAGGTCATGTTAATTGACCATGACGAACCTACAAACTATGAGGAAGCGATGATGAGCCCAGATTCCGCGAAATGGCTTGATGCCATGAAATCTGAGATTGGATCCATGTATGAGAACAAGGTATGGACTTTGATTGACTTGCCCGTTGATCGTTGAGTCATTAAGAATAAATGGATCTTCAAAGAGGAAGACGAACGCTGATAGTAGTGTTACTATCTACAAAGCTCGAATTGTCGCAAAGTGTTTTCGACAAGTTCAAGGTGTTGACTACGATGAGATTTTCTCACTCGTATCGATGCTTAAGAGTCTGTCTGAATCATGTTAGCAGTTGCCGCATTTTATGAAATCTGGCAAATGGATGTCAAAACTGTATTCCTTCATGGATTTCTTAAAAAGAAGAGTTGTATATGATGCAACCAGAAGGTTTTGTCGACCCTAAAGGTGCTAACAAAGTGAGCAAGCTCCAGCGATCCATCTATGGACTGGTGCAAGCATCTCGGAGTTGGAATATATGCTTTGATAAAGTGATCAAAGTATATGGTTTTGTACAGACTTGTGGTGAAGCCTGTATTTACAAGAAAGTGACCGGGAGCACTACAACATTTCTGATAAGTATATGTGAATGACATATTGTTGATCGGAAAGAATGTAGAATTTTCCGGAAAGCATAAAGGAGTATTTGAAAGGAGTTTTTCAAACAAAGACCTCAATGAAGCTGCTTACACATTGAGCATCAAGATCTATAGAGATAGATCAAGACGCTTGATAAGTTATTTCAATGAGTACATACCTTGACAAGATTTTGAAGTAGTTCAAAATGGAACAGTCAAAGAAGGAGTTCTTGCCTGTGTTGCAAGGTGTGAAGTTGAGTAAAGACTCAAAACCCGACCACAGCAGAAAATAGAAAGAGAATGATAAGCCATTCCCTATGCCTGAGTCATAGGTTCTATAAAGTATGCTATGCTGTTTACTAGTCCTATTGTATACCTTAGCATCTTTCTGGCAAGGGAGTACAATAGTGATATAGGAGTAGATCACTGGACATCGGTCAAAATTATCCTTAGAGGACTAAGGAAATATTTCTCGGTTATGGAGGTGATAAAAGAGTTCGTCGTAAAGAGTTACGTCGATGCAAGCTTTTTACATCGATCTAGATGACTCTAAGTCTCAATCTGGATACATATTGAAAGAGGGAGCAATTAGCTAGTGTAGCTCCGTGCAGAGCATTGTAGACATAGAAATTTGCGAAATACATACGGATCTGAATGTTGCAGACCCGTAGACTAAACTTATCTCACAAGGAAAACATGATCACTCTTTGGGTGTTAATCACATAGCGATGTGAACTAGATTACAGACTCTAGTAAACCCTTTGGGTATTAGTCACATGGAGATGTGAACTAATCACATAAAGATGTGAACTAGATTATTGACTCTAGTGCAAGTGGGAGACTGAAGGAAATATGCCCTGGAGGCAATAATAAAGTTATTATTTATTTCCCTATATCATGGTAAATGTTTATTATTCATGCTAGAATTGTATTAACCGGAAACATGATACATGTGTGAATACATAGACAAACAAAGTATCACTAGTATGCCTCTACTTGACTAGCTCGTTCAAGATGGTTATGTTTCCTAGCCAGAGACAAAGAGTTGTCATTTGATTAACGGGGTCACATCATTAGGAGAATGATGTGATTGACTTGACCCATTCCGTTAGCTTAGCACTTGATCGTTTAGTTTGTTGCTATTGCTTTCTTCATGAATTATACATGTTCCTATGACTATGAGATTATGTAACTCCCGTTTACCGAAGGAACACTTTGTGTGCTACCAAACGTCACAACGTAACTGGGTGATTATAAAGGTGCTCTACAGGTGTCTCCGAAGGTACTTGTTGGGTTGGCGTATTTCGAGATTAGGATTTGTCACTCCGATTGTCGGAGAGGTATCTCTGGGCCCACTCGGTAATACACGTCACTTAAGCCTTGCAAGCATTGCAACTAATGAGTTAGTTGCGGGATGATGTACTACAGAACGAGTAAAGAGACTTGCCGGTAACGAGATTGAACTAGGTATTGAGATACCGACGATCGAATCTCGGGCAAGTAACATACCGATGACAAAGGGAACTACGTATGTTGTTATGCGGTTTGACCGATAAAGATCTTCATAGAATATGTAGGAGCCAATATGAGCATACAGGTTCCGCTATTGGTTATTGACCAGAGACGTGTCTTGGTCATGTCTACATAGTTCTCGAACCCGTAGGGACCGCACGCTTAAAGTTCGATGACGGTTATATTATGAGTTTGTGTGTTTTGATGTACCGAAGGTAGTTCGGAGTCCCGGATGAGGTCGGGGACATGACGAGGAGTCTCAAAATGGTCGAGACATAAAGATCGATATATTGGACGACTATATTCAGACATCGGAAAGGTTTCAAGTGATTCGGGTATTTTCGGAGTACCGGAGAGTTACGGGAATTCGCCGGGGAGTAGATGGTCCTTATTGGGCTTTAGGGGAAAGAGAGAGGAGAGGTTGCGCGCCCCCCAAGGCCTAGTCCGAATTGGACTAGGGGGAGGGGCGGCGCCCCCTCCTTCCTTCTCTTCTCTTTTCCCTTTCCTTGTCCCCTACTCCTACTACTTGGAAAGGGGAGGAATCCTACTCCCGGTGGGAGTAGGACTCCTCCAGGGCGCGCCATAGGGGCCGACCCTCTCCTCCTCCTCCACTCGTTTATATACGGGGAGGGAGGCACCCCTTGGATACACAACAATTGATCATTGATCTCTTAGCCATGTGCGGTGCCCCCCTCCACCATAATCCACCTCGATCATATCGTAGCGGTGCTTAGGCAAAGCCCTACGTCGGTAGCATCATCATCACCGTCACCACGCCGTCGTGCTGACGAAACTCTCCTGTAAAGCTTTGCTGGATCGAAGTTCGCAAGACGTCATCGAGTTGAACGTGTGCAGAACTCGAAGGTGCCGTGCGTTCGGTACTTGGATCGGTCGGATCGTGAAGACGTACGACTACATCAACCGCGTTATGCTAATGCTCCCGCTTTCGGTCTACGAGGGTACGTGGACACACTCTCCCCTCTCGTTGCTATGCATCACCATGATCTTGCGTGTGCGTAGGAATTTTTTTTGAAATTACTACGTTCCCCAACAATACGGTGGGTAAACAAATTACTATTGAGCAATTGATAGAAAAAGCACATAGTTATGACGTATTCATGACCATGATCATGTATATAGGCATCAATTCCGTGACAAGTAGACCGACTCCTCCCTGCATCTACTACTATTACTCCACCAATCGACCGCTATCCAACATGCACATATGGTATTAAGTTAATGACAAATAGAGTAACGCCTTAAGCAAGATGACATGATGTAGACAAAGTAAACTCAAGCAAAATGATTAAACCCCATCGTTTGACTCTTAATAGAAACGATACAATGTGTGTCTCGCTACACCTTATGTCACTGGGTGAGGACACCGCAAGATTGAACCCATTATGAAGCACCTCTCCCACTGAAGATAAATCGATCTAGTTGGTCCAACCAAACGAATAGATCAAAGAGAAATACAAAGCTATAACAATCATGCATAATAAAGTTTAGAAAAGACTCAATTACTTTCAGTGAATAATTTGATCATAAACCACAATTCATCGGATCCCAACAAACACATCGCAAAATAAGATTACATCGGATAGAACTCCAAGAAGATCGATTGCCTTGGATATCGTCATAACTTTGCAATTTTCTATCAATTGCTCGACAGTAATTTGTTCACCCACCGTATGTTTTCTTTCAAGAGAGAAGCCTTTAGTGAAACCTATGGCCCCCTGATGTCTACTACGCAACTTTATCCTTGTAGACGTTGTTGGGCCTTCAAGTGCAGAGTTTTGTAGGACAGTAGCAAATTTCCCTCAAGTGGATGACCTAAGGTTTATCAATCCGTGGGAGGCATAGGATGAAGATGGTCTCTCTCAAACAACCCTGCAACCAAATAACAAAGAGTCTCTTGTGTCCCAAACACACCCAATACAATGGTAAATTGTATAGGTGCACTAGTTCGGCGAAGAGATGGGGATACAACTGTAATATGGATGGTAGATATAGGTTTTTGTAATCTGGAAATATAAAAACAGCAAGGTAACTAGTAATAAAAGTGAGTAAAAACGGCATTGCAATGCTTGAAAACAAGGCCTATGGTTCATACTTTCACTAGTGCAAAGTCTCTCAACAATGATAACGTAATTAAATCATATGACAATCCCTCGACATGTAACAAAGAATCACTCCAAAGTTTCTAACGGAGAACGTAGGAGGAAAACGTGCATCGACCCCTATGCATAGATTACCCCAATGTCACCTCAGGAGTCCACGAGTTGAGTGCCAAAACATACATCAAGTGAATCAATAGAACATCCCATTGTCACCACAGATATCCCATTACAAGACATACATCAAGTGTTCTCAAATCCAATACTCAATCCAACATAACGAAACCTCAAAGGGCAAGACTCAATTCATGACAAGAAGATAGAGGGGGAGAAACACCATATGATACAACTATAATAACAAAGCTTGCGGTACATCAAGATCGTGCCAAATCAAGAACATGAGAGAGAGAGAGAGATCAAACACATAGCTACTGGTACATGCCCTCAGCCCTGAGGGTGAACTACTCCCTCCTCATCATGGACACTGCCGGGATGATGAAGATGGCCTCCGGTGATGGTTTCCCCCTCTAGCAGGGTGCCGGAACAGGCTCTCGATTGGTTTTTCGTGGCTATAGAGGCTTTCGGTGGCGGAACTTACGATCTAGGGTTCTTTTCGGAGGTCTCTATATTTATAAGAATTTTTGGCGTTGCAAACAAGTCAAGGAGGTACCCGAGGGGCCCACAAGCCCTCAAGGCGCGCCCGGGAGGGTAGGGCGCGCCCCCTGGCTTGTGGACTCCTCGAGACTCTTCTGGTCCAGCTCCGGTGCTTCAGGGGTCTCTTTTGGTCATCATTGTAAATTTTCAGCCCATTCCGAGAACATTTATTTCTGCACAAAAAACACCACGGTAGTTCTACTAAAAACAACGTCAGTCCGGGTTAGTTCTAATAAAATCATACCAAAACCATATAAAATTGTTGTAAACATGGCATGAATACTTCATAAATTATAGATACATTGGAGACGTATCAGCATCCCCAAGCTTAATTCCTACTCGTCCTCGAGTAGGTAAATGATAAAAGAAAGAATTTATGAAGTGTGAATGCTACCTAGCATATTTATCAATGTAATCTTATTTATTCTGGCAAGAATATTCAGATCCATAAGATTCAAAACAAAAATTTAATATTGACATAAAAACAGAAATACTTCAAGCATACTAATAAAGCAATCATGTCTTCTCAAAATATCATGGCCAAAGAAAGTTATCCCTACAAAATCATGTTGGGGAACATAGTATTTCAAAAAAAATCCTACAATCACGCAAGATCTATCTAGGAGAAGCATAGCAATGAGCGGGGAGAGTGTGTCCACGTACCCTCGTAGACCAAAAGTGCAAACGTTTAGTAACGCAGTTGATGTAGTCGAACGTCTTTGCGATCCAACCGATCCAAGTACCGAACGTACGGCACCTCCGCATTCAGCACATGTTCAGATCGATGATGTCCCTCGGGCTCTTGATCTAGTTGAGGCCGAAGGAGAGTTCTGTCAGCACGACGGCATGGCGGGGCTTGGCCTAAGCACTACGACGATATGACCGCGGTGTGTAACTGTGGAGGGGGGCACCGCACACGGCTAAGACAAATCTTGGAGTGCCTATGGGGTGCCCCTTGCCCACTTATATAAAGGAGGGAGGAGGAGGAGGCCGGTCTAGGAGGGGCGCGCCTATAGGGGGAGTCCAACTAGGATTCCCAATCCTAGTTGGAGTCCCCTTCCTTTTCCAAGAGGGGAGAGAGGGAAGGAGTAGGAGAGGGAGAAGGAAAGAGAGGGGGGCCGCCCCCTCCCTAGTCCAATTTGGACTTGCCATGGGAGGGCGGCGGCCAACCCTTGAGGCCCTTATCTCCTTTCCCGTATGGCCCATTAAGGCCCACTACTTCCCCCGGCGAATTCCCGTAACTCTCCGGTACTCCGAAAAATACCCGAATCACTCGGAACCTTTCCGATGTCCGAATATAGCCTTCCAATATATCGATCTCTACGTCTCGACCATTTCGAGACTCCTCGTCATGTCCGTGATCTCATCCGGGACTCCGAACAACCTTCGGTACATCAAATCACATAACTCATAATACAAATCATCATCCAACGTTAAGCGTGCGGACCCTACGGGTTCGAGAACTATGTAGACATGACCGAGACACATCTCCGATCAATAACCAATAACGGAACCTGGATGCTCATATTGGCTCCTACATATTCTACGAAGATCTTTATCGGTCAAACCGCATAACAACATACGTTGTTCCCTTTGTCATCAGTATGTTACTTGCCCGAGATTCGATCGTCAGTATCATCATACCTAGTTCAATCTCGTTACTGGCAAGTCCCTTTACTCGTTCTGTAATGCAACATCCTGCAACTAACTCATTAGTCACATTGCTTGCAAGGCTTATAGTGATGTGCATTACCGAGAGGGCCCAGAGGTACCTCTCCGACAGTCGGAGTGACAAATCCTAGTCTCGACATATGCCAACTCAACAAACACCATCGGAGACACCTGTAGAGCATCTTTATAATCACCCAGTTACATTGTGATGTTTGATAGCACACAAGGTGTTCCTCCGGTATTCGGGAGTTGCATAATCTCATAGTCAGAGGAACATGTATTCATGATGAAAGCAATTGCAATAAAACTAAATGATCATTTATGCTAAGCTAACGGATGGGTCTTGTCCATCACATCATTTTCTAATGATGTGATCCTGTTCATCAAATGACAACACATGTCTATGGTCAAGAAACTTAACCATCTTTGATTAATGAGCTAGTCAAGTAGAGGCATACCAGGGACACTCTGTTTTGTCTATGTATTCACACATGTACTAAGTTTCCGGTTAATACAATTCTAGCATGAATAATAAAAATTTATCATGATATAAGGAAATATAAACAACAACTTTATTATTGCCTCTAGGGCATATTTCCTTCAGTCTCCCACTTGCACTAGAGTCAATAATCTAGTTCACATCGCCATGTGATTTAACACCAATAGTTCACATCTTTATGTGATTAGTTCACATCTCCATGTGACTAATACCCAAAGGGTTTACTAGAGTCAATAATCTAGTTCACATCGCTATGTGATTAACACCCAAAGAGTGATCATGTTTTGCTTGTGTGAGAAGTTTAGTCAACCGGTCTGCCACATTCAGAGCCGTATGTATTTTGCAAATTTTCTATGTCTACAATGCTCTACACGCAGCTACTCTAGCTAATCGCTCCCACTTTCAATATGTATCTAGATCGAGACTTAGAGTCATCCAGATCGGTGTCAAAGCTTGCATCAACGTAACTCCTTACGACGAACTCTTTGTCACCTCCATAACCGAGAAACATTTCCTTATTCCACTAAGGATAATGTTGACCGCTGTTTAGTGATCCACTCCTGGATCACTATTGTACCCTCTTGCCCAACTCATGGTGAGGTACACAATAGGTCTGGTACACAGCATAACATACTTTATAGAACCTATGACTGAGGCATAGGGAATGACTTTTCATTCTCTTTCTATTTTCTACTGTGGTCGGGTTTTGAGTCTTTACTCAATTTCACACCTTGCAACACAGGCAAGAACTCCTTCTTTTACTGTTCCATTTTGAACTACTTCAAAAACTTGTCAAGGTATGTACTCATTGAAAAAATTTATCAAGCGTCTTGTTCTATCTCTATAGATCTTGATGCTCAATATGTAAGCAGCTTCACCAAGGTCTTTCTTTGAAAAACTCCTTTCAAACACTCCTTTATGCTTTCCAGAAAATTCTACATTATTTCCGATCAACAATATGTCATTCACATATACTTATCAAAAATGTTGTAGTGCTCCCACTCACTTTCTTGTAAATATAGGCTTCACCGCAAGTCTATATAAAACTATATGCTTTGATCAACTCATCAAAGCGTATATTCCAACTCAGAGATGTTTGCACCAGTCCATAGATGGATCGCTGGAGCTTGCACACTTTGTTAGCACCTTTAGGATTGACAAAACTTTCTTGTTGTATCATATACAACTCTTCTTTAAGAAATCCATTAAGGAATGCAGTTTTGACATCCATTTGCCAGATTTCATAAAATGTGGCAATTGTTAACATGATTCAGACAGACTTAAGCATCGCTACGAGTGAGAAAATCTCATCATAGTCAACACCTTGAACTTGTCAAAAACTATTTTCGACAATTCGAGCTTTGTAGATAGTAACACTACTATCATCGTCCCTCTTCCTCTTGAAGATCCATTTATTATTAATGGCTTGCCGATCATACATGGCCTCAAGCCATTTTGTGGAATCTGGGCTCATCATCGCTTCCTCATAGTTCGTAGGTTCGTCATGGTCAAGTAACATGACCTCCAGAACAGGATTGCCGTACCACTCTGGTGCGGATCTTACTCTGGTTGACCTACAAGGTTTGGTAGTAACTTGATCAGAAGTTTTCATGATCATCATCATTAGCTTCCTTACTAATTGGTGTAAGAATCACTGGAACAGGTTTCTGTGATGAACACTTTCCAACAAGGGAGCAGGTACAATTACCTCATCAAGTTCTACTTTCCTCCCACTCACTCTTTCGATAGAAACTCTAGGTCCTCTCGGTAATGCACATCACTATAAGCCTTGCAAGCAATGCAACTAATGAGCTAGTTGCAGGATGATGCATTACAGAACGAGTAAAGAGACTTGCCGCTAACGAGATTGAACTAGGTATTGAGATACCGACGATCGAATCTCGGGCAAGTAACATACCAATGACAAAGGGAACAATGCATGTTGTTATGCGGTTTGACCGATAAAGATCTTCGTATAATATGTTGGAACCAATATGAGTATCTAGGTTCCGCTATTGGTTATTGACCGGAGACGTGTCTCGGTCATGTCTACATAGTTCTTGAACCCGTAGGGTCCGCACGCTTAAAGTTCTGTGACGATCGGTATTATGAGTTTATATGTTTTAATGTATCGAAGGTGGTTTGGAGTCCCGGATATGAGCACGGACATGACGAGGAGTCTCAAAATGGTTGAGACATAAAGATTGATATATTGGAAGCCTACATTTGGCCATCGGAAGAGTTCCGGGTGAAATCGGGATTTTACCGGAGTGCCGGAGGGGTTACCGGAACCTCCCGGGGGTTAATGGGCCTTGTTGGGCCCTAGTGGAGAGGGAGAGGGGCCGGCCAGGGCAGGCCGTGCGCCCCTCCCCTCTGGTCCGAATTGGACTAGAAAGGGGGGGGGGCGGCGCCCCCCCTTTCCTTCTCCTTCTCCCCCTTCCTTTCCTCCTCCTAGTAGGTCCTACTCCTACTAGGAGGAGGACTCCTCCTCCTGGCGCGCCCTACAAGGCCGGCCGGCCTCCCCCTTGCTCCTTTATATACGGGGGTAGGGGGCACCCTAGAACACACAAGTTGATCACTGATCTCTCCCAGCCGTGTGCGGTGCCCCCCCCACCATAATCCACCTCGGTCATACTGTAGCAGTGCTTAGGTGAAGCCCTGCGACGGTAGCTTCATCAACATCGTCACCACACCGTCGTGTTGATGAAACTCTCCCTTGAGCTCTACTGGATCGTGAGTTCGCGGGACGTCACCAAGCTGAACGTGTGTTGAACGCGGAGGTGCCGTACGTTCGGTACTGAGGATCAGTCGATCATGAAGACGTACGACTACATCAACGGCGTTTTCATAACGCTTTCGCTTAACGGTCTATGAGGGTACGTGGACGACTCTCCCCTCTCATTGCTATGCATCACCATGATCTTGCGTGTGCGTAGGAATTTTTTTGAAATTACTACGTTCCCCAACAATGGCATCCGAGCCAGGTTTATGCGTAGATGTTATATGCACGAGTAGAACACAAGTGAGTTGTGGGCGATACAAGTCATACTGCTTACCAGCATGTCATACTTTTGTTCGGCGGTATTGTTGGATGAAGCGGCCCGGACCGACATTACGCGTACGCTTATGCGAGACTGGTTCTACCGACGTGCTTTGCACACAGGTGGTTGGCGGGTGTCAGTTTCTCCAACTTTAGTTGAACCGAGTGTGGCTACGCCCGGTCCTTGAGAAGGTTAAAACATCACTAACTTGACAAACTATCGTTGTGCTTTTGATGCGTAGGTAAGAACGATTCTTGCTCAGCCCGTAGCAGCCACGTAAAACTTGCAACAACAAAGTAGAGGACGTCTAACTTGTTTTTGTAGGGCTTGTTGTGATGTGATATGGTCAAGACATGATGCTATATTTATTGTATGAGATGATGGTAGCAATTACACGGACTTGGTCCGTAACTTGAGATGTTCCAGGAGTTGAAGTTAATATTTCAAGCAAATGCCCTGATTAAGAGATATGAAGTCTCCAATAAGTTCTATAGCTGCAAGATGGAGGAGAATAGTTCTGTCAGTGAACATATACTCAGAATGTCTGGGTACCATAACCACTTGACTCAACTAGGAGTTAATCTTCCTGTTGATAGTGTCATTGACAGAGTTCTTCAATCACTACCACCAAGCTACAAGAGCTTCTTGATGAACTATAATATGCAAGGGATGGATAAGACAATTCCCAAGCTCTTCGCAATGCTAAAAGCTGCGGAGGTAGAAATCAAGAAGGAGCATCAAGTGTTGATGGTCAACAAGACCACCAGTTTCAAGAAAAAGGGTAAAGGGAAGAAGAAAGGGAACTTCAAGAAGAACGGCAAAAAAGTTGCTGCTCAAGAGAAGAAACCCAAGTCTGGACCTAAGCCTGAGACTGAGCGCTTCTACTGCAAACAGACTGGTCATTGGAAGCGGAACTGCCCCAAGTATTTGGCGGATAAGAAGGATGGCAAGGTGAACAAAGGTACATGTGATATACATGTTATTTATGTGTACCTTACTAGAGCTTGCAGTAGCACCTGGGTATTTGATACTGGTTCTGTTGCTAATATTTGCAACTCAAAACAGGGAGTATACGGATTAAGCGAAGACTGGCCAAGAATGAGGTGACGATGCGCGTGGGAAATTGTTCCAAAGTTGATGTGATCGCCGTCAGCACTCTACCTCTACATCTACCTTCGGGATTAATTTTAGACCTGAATAATTGTTATTTGGTGCCAGCGTTGAGCATGAACATTATATCTGGATCTTGTTTGATGCGAGATGGTTATTCATTTAAATCTGAGAATAATGGTTTTTCTATTTATATGAGTAATATCTTTTATGGTCATGCACCCTTGAAGAGTGGTCTATTTGTGTTGAATATCGATAGTAGTGATACACATATTCATAATGTTAAAGCCAAAATATGTAGAGTTGATAATGATAGTGCAACTTATTTGTGGCACAGCCGTTTAGGTCATATTGGTGTAAAGCGCATGAAGAAACTCCATACTGATGGAATTCTGGAATCACTTGATTATGGATCACTTGGTACTTGCGAACCATGCCTCATGGGCAAGATGACTAAAACAACGTTCTCCGGAACAATGGAGCGAGCAACAGATTATTGGAAATCATACATACTGATGTATGTGGTCCGATGAATATTGAGGCTCGTGGCGGGTATCGTTATTTTCTCACCTTCACAGATGATTTAAGCAAATATGGGTATATCTACTTAATGAAGCATAAATCTGAAACATTTGAAAAGTTCAAAGAATTTCAGAGTGAATTGGAAAATCATCGTAATAAGTAAATAAAGTTTCTACGATCTGATCGTGGATGAGAATATTTGAGTTACGAGTTTGGTCTACATTTGAAACAATGCAGAATAGTTTCACAACTCACGCCACCCGGAACACCACAGTGTAATGGTGTATCCGAATGTCGTAATTGTACTTTACTAGATATGGTGCGATCTATGATGTCTCTTACTGATTTACCGCTATCATTTTGGGGTTATGCTTTAGAGACAGCCGCATTCACATTAAATAGGGCACCATCGAAATCCGTTGAGATGACGCCTTATGAACTGTGGTTTGGCAAGAAACCAAAGTTGTCATTTCTTGAATGTAACATCCCAAATTTTCAATTTGGAATGTTATACATTAGGTCACCATGCATATCATATTTTATTTTTCTTTTGGTTTTGATCCTAGAAAATCCTAAGCAACTCAAGGACCCATGGAGAGAGTTGGGGATTTCGTTATTTACATATTTGAGTTTTCTCAAACTATGTAAACAGGATTATTTGATTTTATTTATTTTATCATCAATTATTTCTATTACAAAAATATGAGAGAGGGAATAAAATGACTTTCCCAAAATATAGAAATATTGAGGATTTAATAAACAAATCAAATAAGTTTTGTTTCGGAGTTTTTCGGTATTTTTATTTGAATTAAGGAAAAATGCGCGTTTTTCAAAGTTGTAGTTTGGGCCCAGATAAATGTTCACTTTATCGGGCTTGATTTTAGGAACCCGGCAAAAATTTATTTCGTGATTTTTGGAGTCCGTTTAGTATTTCTTTTTATTTTTCTTCCGAGCGGAATTTTTTTAAAAAAAACCGGAACCGACTCCGGGCCGTACCCGGCCAGGAAACCTCCGCCCGGGGCGCCTTTAAATAGCGCCCGAGGCCCGCCGAGAGAGCCAGCCCACCCCGCCGCCTAACCCTAGCCCTAGCCCCGCCGCCTTTAGCCGCCGCCGCCGGAGCCGCGTGCCTTTCGAGGTTCGCCGCCGCCTCATTTTCCGTGCAGTTTTTTTAGAAATAAAAATTATGTTCGTCGTTTTTCTTTTTCGTCGGATTTTCCGCGGTTATTTTCAGATCGCGATTTCTGATCCGATTTTCATTTTAGTATAACTTTTTGCTCGTTTATCGGAATCAGGCGATTCAAGCGCCTGGAGTTTCGTCTCGAAACCCTCTTTCCAAATAATCAACTTAAACAAGTTTTTGCTAATGTAAAATTTTCCCTAGATCCAGATTACTAGAACGAAGTTGTTTTCTTTCGCCGTTTGATTTCTTTCGCTTCGTTCGATTTGATTCTTTTTGCCAACCAGGGTTCTTAAGTTGAACTTTCTGGTTAGATCTTCTATTTGAGTTTTACCTGTGCATTAGATGAGTACTTATTGTATGCTTGTTGTTTGTCTGCGATAGAATACCCGGAGTGTGCCGCTTATTACCTCGAATCTCTAGGTTACGCGGATCATCGGCAAGGCAAGTAACACTTTGATCATACCTTTTCTACAACCTAGTTTTATTGCATTAGATCAATCTTCACACATTGTATGATTAGGATCTAATTAAATTGTGGGATGGGAAGTAGATGAGGTAGTACCTATTACCTGTTTATTATCAAACCTTTGGGAGTTACTTCTACGTTTGCTTATTATGCCATGCTATGCTAGTAGACGTGGATTGGGTGAGTGAATCCATGACAGATGTGAGATTGTTAATTAAGGGTTTATCTAAGGTGGCAACCTAACACACATCTGGGTGGATTGAGGCACCTGGGGTTACCAGGACTTGCCTGTTTTTTTTTCTGGACCACCACCCAGGCTCAAAGGGATCATGAGATTTTTCATACTAGAAACTTCCGTGTGCAGCCACAAGCCATTATGGGCTCTGGCATAGTTGACTAAGTTGTGCGAACTCTTACAGTGGTGGACTAGCAGATGTGGATGTAGGTTGGTACGGTCTATCACGTCGTAAGGTGCTAGCGCTTCTGAAAGACTATGTCTCGGTCATCCGTTTCTCAAACACCTTGTAGTGCGAGAAACCAAACGGAGGCGATCGAGTCTTGTGGGGAAAAGTGCGCAAACCTCTGCAGAGTGTAACAAACTAATCATGGTTAGTCGTGTCCCCGGTTATGGACGTTTTGAGTATCTAGTACCTGGATTTTCATGTGAATCTCAACATGTTACTCTAAATTAATTTTGTGGGATTTTAATGATGTTACTTAATTGGGATTGAGGATGCTGTCAACCATTCTCAATGTATCACAACCACCATGATAGTAATTAAATTTATTCCTTTGAAGTAGGGAAAAATTGGCTTTATGCAAAAACTATAACCATAGAGCTTTCCACCAGCCAGTTATGCATATAGTATAGTTGTTGCATTCCATTACTCTCTATGTGTTATCTTGCCAGCATATTCCATGTGCTGACCCGTTTTCGGGCTGCAACGTTAATGTTGCAGACTTTTCAGACGACGATTGAGGACTTTTAGGTCATGGTTCTATACTCAGTGATGCCGTTGGAGTTGATGGACTCACTTATCTTCCAGGCCTTCCGCTGTTATCGTTATTAGATGGCCTTAAGCCATATTTAGTGTTTTAAGTTCTCTTTTGAGACACTCGATGTAATAAGTGTGTGATTGCTACTCTGCTATAAATCCTCTGAGTACTATGTGGTGTCAGCATTACTGATCCAGGGATGACACCGGAGCACAGAGATCAGACTGTTTGAGGTCTGGTCGCTACATTGAAGTTTGGGGCTGCGATGCTTATGTGAAAAAGCTTCAACCTGATAAGCTCGAACCCAAATCGGAGAAATGTGTCTTCATAGGATACCCAAAGGAGACTGTTGGGTACACCTTAAATCACATATCCGAAGGCAAGACATTCGTTGCTAAGAATGGATCCTTTCTAGAGAAGAAGTTTCTCTCGAAAGAAGTGAGTGGGAGGAAAGTAGAACTTGATGAGGTAACTGTACCTGCTCCCTTATTGGAAAGTAGTTCATCACAGAAACCGGTTCCTGTGACACCTACACCAATTAGTGAGGAAGCTAATGATAATGATCATGAAACTTCAGATCAAGTTACTACCGAACCTTGTACGTCAACAAGAGTAAGATCCGCACCTGAGTGGTATAATAATCCCATTCTGGAAGTCATGTTACTTGACCATGATGAACCTATGAACTATGAAGAAGCAATGGTGAGCCCAGATTTCGCAAAATGGCTTGAGGCCATGAAATCTGGGATGGGATCCATGTATGAGAACGAAGTATGGACTTTGGTTGACTTGCCCGATGATCGGCAAGCCATCGAGAATAAATGGATTTTCAAGAAGAAGACTGACGCTGACAGTAATGTTACTGTCTACAAAGCTCGACTTATTGCGAAAGGTTTTCGACAAGTTCAATAAGTTGACTACGATGAGACTTTCTCACCCGTAGCGATGCTTAAATCTGTCCGAATCATGTTAGAAATTGCCGCATTTTATGATAAAGAAATTTGGCAAATGGATGTCAAAACTACATTCCTGAATGGATTTCTGGAAGAAGAGTTGTATATGATGCAACCAGAAGGTTTTGTCGATCCAAAGGGAGCTAACAAAGTGTGCAAGCTCCAGCGATCCATTTATGGACTAGTGCAAGCCTCTCGGAGTTGGAATAAACATTTTGATAGTGTGATCAAAGCATATGGTTTTATACAGAATTTTGGAGAAGCCTATATTTACAAGAAAGTGAGTGGGAGCTCTGTAGCATTTCTAATATTATATGTGGATGACATATTGCTGATTGGAAATAACATATAATTTCTGGATAGCATAAAAGGATACTTGAATAAGAGTTTTTCAATGAAAGACCTCGGAGAAGCTGCTTATATATTGGGCATCAAGATCTATAGAGATAGATCAAGACGCTTAATTGGACTTTCACAAAGCACATACCTTGATAAAGTTTTGAAAAGGTTCAAAATGGATCAAGCAAAGAAAGGGTTCTTTCCTGTGTTACAAGGTGTGAAGTTGAGTAAGACTCAATGCCCGACCACTGCAGAAGATAGAGAAAAATGAAAAGTGTTCCCTATGCTTCAGCCATAGGCTCTATCATGTATGCAATGTTGTGTACTAGACCTGATGTGTGCCTTGCTATTAGTTTAACAGGGAGGTACCAAAGTAATCCAGGAGTGGATCACTGGACAGTGGTCAAGAACATCCTAAAATACCTGAGAAGGACTAAGGATATGTTTCTCGTTTATGGAGGTGACAAAGAGCTCGTCGTAAATGGTTACGTCGATGCAAGCTTTTACACTGATTGGGGCGATTCTAAATCGCAAACCGGATACGTGTTTATATTGAACAGTGGAGCTATAAGTTGGAGCGGTTCTAAACAAAGTGTCATGGCGGGATCTACGTGTGAAGCAGAGTACATAGCTGCTTCGGAAGCAGCAAACGAAGGAGTCTGGATGAAGGAGTTCATATCCGATCTAGGTGTCATACCTAGTGCATCGTGTCCAATGAAAATCTTTTGTGACAATACTGGTGCAATTGCCTTGGCAAAGTAATCCAGATTTCACAAGAGAACCAAGCACATCAAGATACACTTCAATTCCATCCGGGATCAAGTCCAGGTGGGAGACATAGAGATATGCAAAATACATACGGATCTGAATGTTGCAGACCCGCTGACTAAGCCTCTTCCACGAGCAAAACATGATCAGCACCAAGACTCCATGGGTGTTAGAATCATTACTGTGTAATCTAGATTATCGACTCTAGTGCAAGTGGGAGACTGAAGGAAATATGCCCTAGAAGCAATAATAAAGTTATTATTTATTTCCTCATATCATGATAAATGTTTATTTTTCATGCTAGAATTGTATTAACTGGTAACATAATACATGTGTGAATACATAGACAAACATAGTGTCACTAGTATGCCTCTACTTGACTAGCTCGTTAATCAAAGATGGTTAAGTTTCCTAACCATAGACATGAGTTGTCATTTGATAAACGGGATCACATCATTAGGAGAATGATGTGATTGACTTGACCCATTTCGTTAGCGTAGCACTTGATCGTTTTAGTTTACTGCTATTGCTTTCTTCCTGACTTATACATGTGATTGTGAGATTATGCAACTCCCGATTGCCGGAGGAACACTTTGTGTGCTACCAAACATCACAACATAACTGGGTGATTATAAAGGTGCTCTACAGGTGTCTCCTATGGTGTTCGTGGAGTTGGCATAGATCAAGAATGGGATGTGTCACTCCAATTGTCGGAGAGGTATCTCTAGGCCCACTCGGTAATGCACATCACTATAAGCCTTGCAAGCAATGCAACTAATGAGCTAGTTGCGGGATGATGCATTACAGAACGAGTAAAGAGACTTGCCGCTAACGAGATTGAACTAGGTATTGAGATACCGACGATCGAATCTCGGGCAAGTAACATACCGATGACAAAGGGAACAACGCATGTTGTTATGCGGTTTGACCGATAAAGATCTTCGTATAATATGTTGGAACCAATATGAGCATCTAGGTTCCGCTATTGGTTATTGACCGGAGATGTGTCTCGGTCATGTCTACATAGTTCTCGAACCCGTAGGGTCCGCACGCTTAAAGTTCTGTGACGATCGGTATTACGAGTTTATATGTTTTGATGTACCGAAGGTGGTTTGGAGTCCTGGATATGATCACGGACATGACGAGGAGTCTCAAAATGGTTGAGACATAAAGATTGATATATTGGAAGCCTACATTTGGCCATCGGAAGAGTTCCGGGTGAAATCAGGATTTTACCGGAGTGCCGGAGGGGTTACCGGAACCTCCCGGGGGTTAATGGGCCTTGTTGGGCCCTAGTGGAGAGAGAGAGGGGCCGTCCAGGGCAGGCCGTGCGCCCCTCCCCTCTGGTCCGAATTAGACTAGAAAGGGGGGGGGGCGGCGCCCCCCCTTTCCTTCTCCTTCTCCCCCTTCCTTTCCTCCTCCTAGTAGGTCCTACTCCTACTAGGAGGAGGACTCCTCCTCCTGGCGCGCCCTACAAGGCCGGCCGGCCTCCCCCTTGCTCCTTTATATACGGGGGTAGGGGGCACCCTAGAACACACAAGTTGATCACTGATCTCTCCCAGCCGTGTGCGGTGCCCCCCACCACCATAATCCACCTCGGTCATACTGTAGCAGTGCTTAGGTGAAGCCCTGCGACGGTAGCTTCATCAACATCGTCACCACACCGTCGTGTTGACGAAACTCTCCCTTGAGCTCTACTGGATCGTGAGTTCGCGGGACGTCACCAAGCTGAACGTGTGTTGAACGCGGAGGTGCCGTACGTTCGGTACTGAGGATCAGTCGATCATGAAGACGTACGACTACATCAACGGCGTTTTCATAACGCTTCCGCTTAACGGTCTACGAGGGTACGTGGACGACTCTCCCCTCTCATTGCTATGCATCACCATGATCTTGCGTGTGCGTAGGAATTTTTTTGAAATTACTATGTTCCCCAACAATGGCATCCGAGCCAGGTTTATGCGTAGATGTTATATGCACGAGTAGAACACAAGTGAGTTGTGGGCGATACAAGTCATACTGCTTACCAGCATGTCATACTTTTGTTCGGCGGTATTGTTGGATGAAGCGGCCCGGACCGACATTACGCGTACGCTTATGCGAGACTGGTTCTACCGACGTGCTTTGCACACAGGTGGTTGGCGGGTGTCAGTTTCTCCAACTTTAGTTGAACCGAGTGTGGCTACGCCCGGTCCTTGAGAAGGTTAAAACATCACTAACTTGACAAACTATCGTTGTGCTTTTGATGCGTAGGTAAGAACGTTCTTGCTCAGCCCGTAGCAGCCACGTAAAACTTGCAACAACAAAGTAGAGGACGTCTAACTTGTTTTTGTAGGGCTTGTTGTGATGTGATATGGTCAAGACATGATGCTATATTTATTGTATGAGATGATCATGTTTTGTAACGGAGTTATCGGCAACTGGCAGGAGCCATATGGTTGTCGCTTTATTATATGCAATGCAATTGCCCTGTAATTGCTTTACTTTATCATTGAGCGGTAGCGATAGTTGTAGAAGAAATAGATGGTGAGACAACAATAATGCTACGATAAAGATCAAGGTGTCGCGCCGGTGACGATGGTGATCATGACGGTGCTTTGGAGATGGAGATCAAAGGCACAAGATGATGATGGCCATACCATATCACTTATATTGATTGCATGTGATGTTTATCCTTTATGCATCTTATTTTGCTTTGTTTGACGGTAGCATTATAAGATGATCTCTCACTAAATTTCAAGGTAAAAGTGTTCTCCCTGAGTATGCACCGATGCCAAAGTTCGTCGTGCCGAGACACCATGTGATGATCGGGTGTGATAAGCTCAACGTTCATCTACAATGGGTGTAAGACAGTTTTGCACACGCAGAATACTCGGCTTAAACTTGACGAGCCTAGCATATGCAGATATGGCCTCGGAACACTGAGACCGAAAGGTCGAGCGTGCATCATATAGTAGATATGATCAACATAATGATGTTCACCATTGAAAACTACTCCATTTCATGTGATGATCGGTTATGGTTTAGTTGATGTGGATCACATGATCACTTAGATGATTAGAGGTATATCTATCTAAGTGGGAGTTCTTAAGTAATATGATTAATTGAACTTAAATTTATCATGAACTTAGTACCTGATAGTATTTTGCTTGACTATGTTATTGTAGATAGATGGCCCGTGCTATTGTTCCGTTGAATTTTAATGCGTTCCTTGAGAAAGCAAAGTTGAAAGATGATGGTAGCAATTACATAGACTGGGTCCGTAACTTGAGGATTATCCTCATTGCTGCATAGAAGAATTACGTCCTGGAAGCACCGCTAGGTGCCAGGCCTGCTGCAGATGCTGCTGATGACGTTAAGAACGCCTGGCAGAGTAAAGCTGATGACTACTCGATAGTTCAGTGTGCCATGCTTTACGGCTTAGAACCGGGACTTCAACGACGTTTTATACGTCATGGAGCATATGAGATGTTCCAGGAGTTGAAGTTAATATTTCAAGCAAATGCCCTGATTGAGAGATATGAAGTCTCCAATAAGTTCTATAGCTGCAAGATGGAGGAGAATAGTTCTATCAGTGAACATATACTCAGAATGTCTGGGTACCATAACCACTTGACTCAACTGGGAGTTAATCTTCCTATTGATAGTGTCATTGACAGAGTTCTTCAATCACTGCCACCAAGCTACAAGAGCTTCGTGATGAACTATAATATGCAAGGGATGGATAAGACAATTCCCGAGCTCTTCGCAATGCTAAAAGCTGCGGAGGTAGAAATCAAGAAGGAGCATCAAGTGTTGATGGTCAACAAGACCACCAGTTTCAAGAAAAAAGGGTAAAGGGAAGAAGAAAGGGAACTTCAAGAAGAACGGCAAACAAGTTGCTGCTCAAGAGAAGAAACCCAAGTCTGGACCTAAGCCTGAGACTGAGTGCTTCTACTGCAAACAGACTGGTCACTAGAAGCGGAACTGCCCCAAGTATTTGGCGGATAAGAAGGATGGCAAGGTGAACAAAGGCATATGTGATATACATGTTATTGATGTGTACCTTACTAGAGCTTGCAGTAGCACCTGGGTATTTGATACTGGTTCTGTTGCTAATATTTGCAACTCAAAACAGGGACTACGGATTAAGCGAAGACTGGCTAAGGATGAGGTGACGATGCGCGTGGGAAATGGTTCCAAAGTCGATGTGATCGCCGTCGTCATGCTACCTCTACATCTACCTTTGGGATTAATTTTAGACCTGAATAATTGTTATTTGGTGCCAGCGTTGAGCATGAACATTATATCTGGATCTTGTTTGATGCGAGACGGTTATTCATTTAAATCTAAGAATAATGGTTGTTCTATTTATATGAGTAATATCTTTCATGGTCATGCACCCTTGAAGAGTGGTCTATTTGTGTTGAATATCAATAGTAATGATACACATATTCATAATGTTGAAGCCAAAAGATGTAGAGTTGATAATGATAGTGCAACTTATTTGTGGCACTGCCGTTTAGGTCATATTGGTGTAAAGCACATGAAGAAACTCCATACTGATGGAATTCTGGAATCACTTGATTATGAATCACTTGGTACTTGCGAACCATGCCTCATGGGCAAGATGACTAAAACACCATTCTCCGGAACAATGGAGCGAGCAACAGATTATTGGAAATCATACATACTGATGTATGTGGTCCGATGAATATTGAGGCTCGTGGCGGGTATCGTTATTTTCTCACCTTCACAGATGATTTAAGCAAATATGGGTATATCTACTTAATGATGCATAAATCTAAAACATTTGAAAAGTTCAAAGAATTTCAAAGTGAAGTGGAAAATCATCGTAACAAGTAAATGAAGTTTCTACGATCTGATCGTGGAGGAGAATATTTGAGTTACGAGTTTGGTCTACATTTGAAACAATGCGGAATAGTTTCACAACTCACGCCACCCGGAACACCACAACGTAATGGTGTATCCGAACGTCGTAATCGTACTTTACTAGATATGGTGCGATCTATGATGTCTCTTACTGATTTACCGCTATCATTTTGGGGTTATGCTTTAGAGACAGCCGCATTCACGTTAAATAGGGCACCATCGAAATCCGTTGAGATAATGCCTTATGAACTGTGGTTTGGCAAGAAACCAAAGTTGTCATTTCTTGAAGTTTGGGGCTGCGATGCTTATGTGAAAAAGCTTCAACCTGATAAGCTCGAACCCAAATCGGAGAAATGTGTCTTCATAGGATACCCAAAGGAGACTGTTAGGTACACCTTAAATCACATATCCGAAGGCAAGACATTCGTTGCTAAGAATGGATCCTTTCTAGAGAAGGAGTTTCTCTCGAAAGAAGTGAGTGCGAGGAAAGTAGAACTTGATGAGGTAAATGTACCTGCTCCCTTATTGGAAAGTAGTTCATCACAGAAACCGGTTCCTGTGACACCTACACCAATTAGTGAGGAAGCTAATGATAATGATCATGAAACTTCAAATCAAGTTACTACCGAACCTTGTACGTCAACAAGAGTAAGATCCGCACCTGAGTGGTACAATAGTCCTGTTCTAGAAGTCATGTTACTTGACCATGATGAACCTACAAACTATGAAGAAGCAATGGTGATCCCAGATTTCGCAAAATGGCTTGAGGCCATGAAATCTGAGATGGGATCCATGTATGAGAACAAAGTATGGACTTTGGTTGACTTGCCCGATGATCGGCAAGCCATCGAGAATAAATGGATCTTCAAGAAGAAGACTGGCGCTGACAGTAATGTTACTGTCTACAAAGCTCGACTTGTTACGAAAGGTTTACGACAAGTTCAATGAGTTGACTATGATGAGACTTTCTCACCCGTAGCGATGCTTAAGTCTGTTCGAATCATGTTAGCAATTACCGCATTTTATGATAAAGAAATTTGGAAAATGGATGTCAAAACTACATTCCTGAATGGAATTCTGGAAGAAGAGTTGTATATGATGCAACCAGAAGGTTTTGTCGATCCAAAGGGAGCTAACAAAGTGTGCAAGCTCCAGCGATCCTTTTATGGACTAGTGCAAGCCTCTCGGAGTTGGAATAAACATTTTGATAGTGTGATCAAAGCATATGGTTTTATACAGAATTTTGGAGAAGCCTGTATTTACAAGAAAGTGAGTGGGAGCTTTGTAGCATTTCTAATATTATATGGGGATGACATATTGCTGATTGGAAATAACATAGAATTTCTGGATAGCATAAAAGGATACTTGAATAAGAGGTTTTCAATGAAAGACCTCGGAGAAGCTGCTTATATATTGGGCATCAAGATCTATAGAGATAGATCAAGACGCTTAATTGGACTTTCACAAAGCACATACCTTGATAAAGTTTTGAAAAGGTTCAAAATGGATCAAGCAAAGAAAGGGTTCTTTCCTGTGTTACAAGGTGTGAAGTTGAGTAAGACTCAATGCCCGACCACTGCAGAAGATAGAGAAAAATGAAAAGTGTTCCCTATGCTTCAGCCATAGGCTCTATCATGTATGCAATGCTGTGTACCAGACCTGATGTGTGCCTTGCTATTAGTTTAACAGGGAGGTACCAAAGTAATCCAGGAGTGGATCACTGGACAGCGGTCAAGAACATCCTAAAATACCTGAAAAGGACTAAGGATATGTTTCTCGTTTATGGAGGTGACAAAGAGCTCGTCGTAAATGGTTACGTCGATGCAAGCTTTTACACTGATTGGGGCGATTCTAAATCACAAACTGGATACGTGTTTATATTGAATGGTGGAGCTATAAGTTGGAGCAGTTCTAAACAAAGTGTCATGGCGGGATCTACGTGTGAAGCAGAGTACAAAGCTGCTTCGGAAGTAGCAAATGAAGGAGTCTGGATGAAGGAGTTCATATCCGATCTAGGTGTCATACCTAGTGCATCGGGTCCAATGAAAATCTTTTGTGACAATACTGGTGCAATTGCCTTGGCAAAGGAATCCAGATTTCACAAGAGAACCAAGCACATCAAGATACACTCCAATTCCATCCGGGATCAAGTCCAGGTGGGAGACATAGAGATATGCAAAATACATACGGATCTGAATGTTGCAGACCCGCTGACTAAGCCTCTTCCACGAGCAAAACATGATCAACACCAAGACTCCATGGGTGTTAGAATCATTACTGTGTAATCTAGATTATTGACTCTAGTGCAAGTGGGAGACTAAAGGAAATATGCCCTAGAGGCAATAATAAACTTATTATTTATTTCCTCATATCATGATAAATGTTTATTATTCATGCTAGAATTGTATTAACCGGAAACATAATACATGTGTGAATACATAGACAAACATAGTGTCACTAGTATGCCTCTACTTGACTAGCTCGTTAATCAAAGATGGTTAAGTTTCCTAACCATATACATGAGTTGTCATTTTATAAACGGGATCACATCATTAAGAGAATGATGTGATTGACATAACCCATTTCATTAGCTTAGCATTTGATCGTTTTAGTTTACTGCTATTGCTTTCTTCATGACTTATACATGTTCCTATGACTATGAGATTATGCAACTCCCGATTGCCGGAGGAACACTTTGTGTGCTACCAAATGTCACAACGTAACTGGGTGATTATAAAGGTGCTCTACATGTGTCTCCGATGGTATTCGTGGAGTTGGCATAGATCAAGAATAGGATTTGTCACTCCAATTGTCGGAGAGGTATCTCTGGGCCCTCTCGGTAATGCACATCCCTATAAGCCTTGCTAGCAATGCAACTAATGAGCTAGTTGCGGGATGATGCATTACAAAACGAGTAAAGATACTTGCCGGTAACGATATTGAACTAGGTATTGAGATACCGATGACCGAATCTCGGGCAAGTAACATACCGATGACAAAGGGAACAACGTATGTTGTTTTGCGGTTTGACCGATAAAGATCTTCGTAGAATATGTAGGAACCAATATGAGCATCCAGGTTCCGCTATTGGTTATTGACCGGAGACGTGTCTCGGTGATGTCTACATAGTTCTCGAACCCGTAGGGTCCGCACGCTTAAAGTTCTTTGACGATCGGTATTATGAATTTATATGTTTTGATGTACCGAAGGTGGTTCGGAGTCCCGGATATGATCACGGACATGACGAGGAGTCTCTAAATGGTCGATACATAAAGATTGATATATTGGAAGCCTACGTTTGTACATCGGAAGAGTTCCGGGTGAAATCGGGTTTTTACCGGAGTGCCGGAGGGGTTACCGGACCCCCCGGGGGTTAATGGGCCTTGTTGGGCCCTAGTGGAGAGAGAGAGAGGGGCTGGCCAGGGCAGGCCGCACGCCCCCTCCCCTCTTGTCCGGATTGGACTAGGAAGGGGGGGAGGCGCCCCCCTTTCCTTCTCCTTCTCCCCCTTTCCTTTCCTCCTCCTAGTAGGAGTAGGAAAGAGGGGAGTCCTACTCCTACCAGGAGGAGGACTCCTCCTCCTGGCGCGCCCTATAGGGCCGGCCGGCCTCCCCCCTTGCTCCTTTATATACGGGGGCAGGGGGCACCCTAGAACACACAAGTTGATCATTGATCTCTCCCAGCCGTGTGCAGTGCCCCCCTCCGCCATAATCCACCTCAGTCAGACTATAGCGGTGCTTAGGTGAAGCCCTGCGACGGTAGCTTCATCAACATCGTCACCACGCCGTCGTGCTGACGAAAATCTCCCTCGAGCTCTACTGGATCGTGAGTTCGCGGGACGTCACCGAGCTGAACGTGTGCTAAACGCGGAGGTGCCGTACGTTCGGTATTGAGGATCGGTCGATCGTGAAGACGTACGACTACATCAACCACGTTGTCATAACGCTTCCGCTTAACGGTCTATGAGGGTACATGGACGACTCTCCCCTCTCGTTGCTATGCATCACCATGATCATGCGTGTGCGTAGGAATTTTTTTGAAATTACTACGTTCCCCAACAATGTCGGTCCGGACCACTTCATCCAACAATACCGCCGAATCAAGAAACAACTAGTGACAACAAGCAATATGTATATACCGACGCCCACAACTCCTTTGTGTTCTACTCATGCATATAACATCTACGCATAGACCTGTCTCTGATGCTACTGTTGGGGAACGTAGTATTTCAAAAAAATTCCTACTATCACGCAAGATCTATATAGGAGAAGCATAGCAACGAGCGGGGAGAGTGTGTCCACGTATCCTCGTCGACCGAAAGCGAAAGCGTCTAGTAACGCGGTTGATGTAGTCGAACATCTTCGCGATCCAACCGATCCAAGTACCGAACATACGGCACCTCCACGTTCAGCACACGTTCAGCTCGATGACGTCCCTCAGGCTCTTGATCCAGTTGAGGCCAAAGGAGAGTTCCATCAGCACAACGGCGTGGCGACGGTGATGATGAAGTTACCGGCACTGGGCTTCTCCTAAGCACTACGACGATATGACCGAGGTGTGTAACTGTGGAGGGGGCACCGCACACGGCTAAGACAAATCTTGGAGGGCCTATAGGGTGCCCCTTGCCCACTAATATAAAGGAGGGAGGAGGAGGAGGCCGGCCTAGGAGGGGCGCGCCTATAGGGGGAGTCCAACTAGGATTCCCAATCCTAGTTGGAGTCCCCTTCCTTTTCCAAGAGGGGGGAGAGGGAAGGAGTAGGAGAGGGAGAAGGAAAGAGAGGGGGGCGCCGCCCCCTCCCTAGTCCAATTTGGACTTTCCATGGGGGGGCGGCGGCCAACCCTTGAGGCCCTTATCCCGTATGGCCCATTAAGACCCACTACTTCCCCCGGCGAATTCCCGTAACTCTCCGGTACTCCGAAAAATACCCAAATCACTCGGAACCTTTCCGATGTCCGAATATAGCCTTCCAATATATCAATCTTTATGTCTCGACCATTTCGAGACTCCTCATCATGTCCGTGATCTCATCCGGGACTCCGAACAACCTTCGGTACATCAAATCACATAACTCATAATACAAATCGTCATCGAACGTTAAGCGTGCAGACCCTACGGGTTCGAGAACTATGTAGACATGACCGAGAAACATCTCCGGTGAATAACCAATAGCGGAACATGGATGCTCATATTGGATCCTACATATTCTATGAAGATCTTTATTGGTCAAACTGCATAACAGCATGCGTTGTTCCCTTTGTCATCGGTATGTTACTTGCCCGAGATTCGATCGTCGGTATCATCATACCTAGTTCAGTCTCGTTACCGGCAAGTCTCTTTACTCGTTTTGTAATGCAACATCCCGCAACTAACTCATTAGTCACATTGCTTGCAAGGCTTATAGTGATGTGCATTACCGAGAGGGCCCAGAGATCCCTCTTCGACAATCAGACTGACAAATCCTAATCTCAACCTATGCCAAATCAACAAACACCATCGGAGACACCTGTAGAGCATCGTTATAATCACCCAGTTATGTTGTGACATTTGATAGCACACAAGGTGTTCCTCCGGTATTTGGGAGTTGCATAATCTCATAGTCAGAGGAACATGTATAAGTCATGAGGAAAGCAATAGCAACAAAACTAAACGATCGTTTATGCTAAGCTAACAGATGGGTCTTGTCCATCACATCATTCTCTAATGATGTGATCCCGTTCATCAAATGACAACACATGTCTATGGTCAGGAAACTTAACCATCTTTGATTAATGAGCTAGTCAAGTAGAGGCATACCAGGGACACTATGTTTTTTCTATGTATTCACACATGTACTAAGTTTTCGGTTAATACAATTCTAGCATGAATAATAAACATTTATCATGATATAAGGAAATATAAATAACATCTTTATTATTGCCTCTAGGGCATATTTCCTTCAAATCATATAGTGTGGCTATGCTCCATCTTCATCACACAAAGTATTAAATCATGCACAACCCCGATGACTGATACGTCTCCAACGTATCTGTAATTTATGAAGTATTCATGCTGTTATTTTATCATTCTTGGGTGTTTTACAATCATTTTATAGCAACTTTATATCATTTTTTGGGACTAACCTATTGACCCAGTGCCCAGTGCCAGTTGCTATTTTTTGCTTGTTTTTTACATTGTAGAAAATCAATATTAAACGGAGTCCAAACACCGCAGAACTTCCTGTGGATTTTTTATGGGCCAGAAGACTCCCCATGGGCCAGAGCAGCACCTGGGGGTGCCCCGAGGGGAGCACAACCCACCAGGGTGCGCTAGGCCCCCTAGCTCGCCCAGGTGGGTTGTGCCCACCTCAGTGGCCTCCTGCACCCCTTCTTTGCACTATAAATTCGCAAATATTCCGAAACCCTTCGGGGTTAACCTGGATCAGAAGTTCCGCCGCCGCAGGGCTCCGTAGCCACCAAAAACCAATCTAGACCCATTCCGGCACCCTGCCGGAGGGGGGAATCATCTTCCGTGGCCATCTTCATCATCCCGGCGGCCACACGATGAGGAGGGAGTAGTCCACCCTCAAGGCTGAGGGTTTGTACCAGTAGCTATGTGTTTTCTCTCTATCTCTCATGATCTATATTATGGGCTTTGTTAATATAGTCGGATCATATGATGTTTCTCCCCTCTATACTCTTGTTGTGATGAATTGAATCTTTACCCTTTGAAGTTTTGTCTTGTCGGATTGAATATTCAGAGATGAGAACACACACTACTAGGAAAAGGGCTACATGGCGCACCATGGAAGCAGTGCACCACTACTATATACTAATGGCGCACCATGGAAGCAGTGCACCACTACTATATACTAATGGCGCACCGGTTGGTGATGCGCCATTAGTGTGGAAGACACTAATGGCGCACCAGAAACAGGGTGCGCCACTAGTATTATTATTTTTTTCCATTTTTCCATACAAACTAATGGCGCATCAGGTCGAAGTGCGCCATTACTAGTTCTAACTAGTAATGGCGCACCAGGCAGACAGTGCGCCATTACTGTAAAAAAAATTATTCTTTTTTTTGCAAAACTACTAATGGCGCACCGTTTCACAATGCGCCATTACTAGTTTAAACTAGTAATGGCGCACTATTACCCGCTGCGCCATTAGTATATATATATATATTTTACTTTTTTGCAAAACTACTAATGGCGCACCACCCGCAGGTGCGCCATTAGTAACCAGGGTTACTAATGGCGCATTTGCTGGTGGTGCGCCATTAGTAACCTGGGACCCCAACAAGATATTTTGGACAGCCCCACACCTACCCACTCACTTTCCCCACTTCATTCCCTCCACCTCCTTCTCCAAGCTTTCGGCTGCCTCCTCCTCCTCACCTCATTTCCACCATAGATTCATCAAAATTAAGTGGTGAAATTACCTTTTTTTGATAGGTAAGTAAGGGGAAAGCTATCTTCATGATGTAGATCTACTTTTTTTCTCCCTAGCTCGCTCCAACAACATGCACATGCACTTTTTGTGGCCTAGTGCATGTGTTTGTGGTGTTGCATATATGTTTGTGTTTGAAGGTACCGGTATTTGAAATGCGATAGTTGCCAATATTTTGCCGGAATGTTTTGATTCATTTCAGTTTCGGCGAGAATTTTGGCACTATGCATTCTTTTTGGTCCTATTTTTAGGGAAGGTCATGCCAAATTTTTTCTTGGTTCTAAAATATCATTTTGCTCTACCCCGCAGGCGACCATGGTCCGCACGATGACTGAAGGCATCGTGAATAGGTTTTTGAGCTCCGCGAAGGCCGAGATGCTTCAAAAGAACGAGACGGAGATAAGATGTCCGTGTCGAAGATGCAAGCTGAAGAGCCTTATTGTGGACCCGGATTCCGGGCAGGTGCGGGACCACCTGCTCTTGCGTGGTTTCATGGATGGCTATCGGTGGCAAGGTGATGAAGATGACTATGAAGTCGTCCATGGGGGCCGGGCAAGAAATGAGGAAGGGCAACAAGACAAGTACCACCGCGGCGAGGGCGGGCGAGAAGACAAGGAATCTCCAGGACATGATCACGACGGTGATGCTGTACACAGTCATCATGTAGAAGATGTCGTACATGATGATGAGGAAGATCAAGACGAAGGGCATGATCATGAAGATGAAGATGCCGGAGCAGACGACGATGGAGGCTGGGTGCAGGACCCTCATATTCAAGAGCTGCTTCTCAAGCAGACGGATAACGCAAGAGCTACCGCCCGAGAGAAAGCCAAGCTGGATCAACTGGAGATAGACGCGGTTACTCCATTGTATGAAGGATGCAGGCCCGAGGATACCCGCCTGAAAGTAACACTCATGGCTTTGGAGATGAAGGTAAAACACAAAATGACCGACGCATGCTTCCACGAGAACATGTCATTCTGGCATGAACGTCTTCCCAAGGGGAACAAGTGCCCGACCAGTTTCGAGGAGGCCAAGAAAATCGTGTGTCCTCTAGATTTACCGCACGTGAAATACCATGTGTGCATGAACAATTGTATCATTTATCAGGACGAGCACACGGAGTCTACCATATGTCCGGTGTGCGGCGTCACTCGATACAAGAAGAGGAAGAAAGCTCCTCGAAAATCGGTGTGGTACTTTCCGATCACTCCTCGTCTGCAGCGGTATTTCGCGGACCCTAAGGTAGCAAAGCTCCTGCGTTGGCACACGGATAGGGAGGAGAAGAAGCGGGAAGATGACGGAAATGATTCGGAGATAAATAAAAAAGACAAGATGCTGAGTCACCCTAATGATGCGAGCCAGTGGCAAGCGTTGAACTTTGAATACCCAGAATTTGGGGAGGATCCAAGGAACATCGTGCTGGGTGCGAGCACCGATGGAGTCGATCCGTTTGGCAGCCAGAGAAGCACACATAGCACCTGGCCTGTGTTTGTGTGGATGTACAACCTTCCCCCCTGGTTGTGCATGAAGAGGAAGTACATTCACATGAGTATGCTAATTGAAGGGCCGAAACAACCAGGGAACGACATCAATCTGTATCTGGGGCTGCTGAAGGAGGAGCTAGACACACTGTGGAAAATGCCAGCCAATACGTGGGACGCCGCAGAGAAAGAATATTTCCCTATGAGAGCCGCACTGCTCACGATGGTGCACGACTATCTCGGTTACGGATATCTCGCGGGGCAGGTAGTCCATGGATTTTCTGGATGCATAAGGTGCATGGATGACACAACGTATCGCCAGCTAGATAGAGATCCCGGGTCTTCGAAAACCGTGTTCATGGGACATCGAAGGTGGCTTCGCGACGATGACCCGTGGAGGAAACGCAAGGATCTGTTCGATGGTGAAACCGAACCCCGAAAATGCCCGTGTACGAGGAGTGGCGAGGAAATAGACGAGCTATTGAAAAATTGGAAAGACTGCCCACTGCCGGGAAAGAAGCAAAAGGCGCCAGAGCCGGGAAAGAAGCGAAAGGCGCCAGAGCCGCTGCTGAAGGTATGGAAAACGAGGTCTGTTTTCTGGGACTTGCCGTACTGGAAGATCCACTGTGTGCCTCATAGCCTTGATGTCATGCATATCACGAAGAACGTGTGCGAGAGTCTGCTTGGTACCCTGCTCAACATGCCAGAGAGGACCAAAGATGGGCCGAAAGCAAGGGCAGACTTGAAATCAATGGGCATCAGGTAGGAGCTTCACGCTAATGATGATGATGATGATGATGAGGCGAAGTAGGACACAGAAAGTCGTCGCAAAGGCAAAAAGGCCAAGAAGACCGGAAATGACTACCCTCCCGCATGCTTCACTCTAAGTCAGGAGGAGATCGAGCAGGTTTTCACCTGCCTCCTAGGAGTAAAACTTCCTTACGGTTACGCGGGGAAGATAAGCAGATACCTAGACCTAGCGAAGCAGAAGTTCAGCGGGATGAAGTCTCACGACTGTCACGTGCTGATGACGCAGATAATTCCAGTTGCAATCCGTGGGATCATGGACGCGCACGTCCGTGAAACGCTATTTGGCCTATGCAACTTTTTCAACGTCATCTCTCGGAAGTCGATTGGCGTGAGGCAACTCAGAAGGCTACAGGAAGAGATCGTGGTGATACTATGCGAGCTTGAGAGGTACTTCCCGCCCGCATTCTTCGACGTTATGGTGCATCTGCTGGTCCATATCGTGGAGGATATCATCCAACTCGGGCCGACGTTCCTGCACAGCATGATGTCGTTCGAAAGGATGAATGGTGTCATCAAAGGATACGTTCGCAACATGTCACGTCCAGAGGGAAGTATAGCCAGGGGCTTTCTGACCGAAGAGTGCATCTCCTACTGCACGAATTATCTAGGCATCGAGAACCCCGTTGGTCTGCCCGTCAACAGGCACCTCGGCAGGCTCGCTGGATGGGGTCACCGTGAGGGTCGCCGCGAAATGCATGTCGACTTCGAGGGTCGACTCGCCAACTTTGAAAGAGCAAACCTAGTCGCGCTACAACACATAGACGTGGTCGATCATTGGGTGGTAGAGCACAAAACCTTTATTGAGAAGACGTACAATGACCGAGGCCAACAGAGCATGGACGGAGATATACTCAAAGAGCACAACTCATGTTTCACGCGTTGGTTCAAGCAGAAGCTTCTGTCGTACCCTTTACATGAGGATTCTTCCGCGGAAGAACAACTCATATTCGCCTTGTCATAGGGCGCCGAGCACAACCTGATGACCTATGAGGCGTACGATATCAACGGCTACACATTCTACACCGAGGACAAGGACATGAAGAGCGATGGTTATCAGAACTCCGGGGTAACGATGGAATCCTACACCGGTAACGACAAGGATAGATACTACGGAAGGATCGAGGAGATCTGGGAGCTGAGCTACGCTGGAGAGAAGGTCCCGATGTTCCGTGTCAGATGGGCCAAGAGCGTCCTAAAAGAAGACTGGTATTTCACCACCATGGTTATACCCGAAGCCAAATCCAAAACCGCGGGCGCAAACGTCACCGCGAAAAATGAGCCATGGGTACTGGCTTCCCAAGTGGACCAATGCTTCTTCATTACCGACCCATCAAAGCCCAGTCGTGTTGTCGTGAGGAGAGGCAAAAGGAAGATCATCGGAATGGATGGAGTAGCCAATGAGCAAGACTTCGACAAGTACGGCGACCCGAAGATCGAACATGACGACGACGATGAAGTAGCAGCACACACCACAAGAAGAAGCAGGACCACCCTACCTAAAGGACGTCCGTTCCATAGAAGAACTCCATTTGCGAAAAAGAAGGGCAAGAAGATTGTGAACAAATAGCTAGCTAAGATCGATTGTATTTAAATCGTAGTCTTCATTTCTCGATTGTATTTCATGGGCACTTTTGGATATCATGAATATTTTTAAATTTCATGGGCACTTTTTGAATTCATGAGGACACTTGATCTCGATCCCCCTCCATCTCGATCTCGATTCCCCTTCCATCTCGATCTCGACCCCCCTCCATCTCTATCCCACCCACACCCTCCCCCGCTAGCTCCACCACCGCCGACGACCCACCGCAACCCTCCCCCGCTCCACCGCCGCCGACGAGCACCCGGCCCCCCGCACCCTCCCCCGCTCCACCGCCGCCAACGGGCACCCCCCGCACCCTCCCCCGCTCCACCGCCGTCGCCGATGATATTTTCAAGTAACAAATTTGAACATATTTTTTTAAAAAATTATTATTGTTTTTATAAAAAAATATTACTGTTATGATTTAAACAAGTTTGAACATATTTAAACATAAATAAATATAAAACAGCATTTAAAATGCATAAAAAATATTGGGGAGCCTGGGAATCGAACCCAGGACCTCTTGGTGTGTGTGCTGCGTGCTGACCAGTTGAGCTAGTGGGTGGGTTCTGTTGTAGATAGGGTTAGGTTGTAGATATGGCTAGTGGGCTAGATTAAAACAAAATTCTAATGGCGCACCGAGGGGTGGTGCGCCATTAGAATAGTCATACTTATGGCGCACGAGGGGGTGGTGCGCCATTAGAAAGCTTCCCCCCACACTAAATCCCCAATCTCTCTAATCTCTCCCCTGCCTCATCGATCTCACCCTCTGCCCCCCGTGTTCGCCGTCCCCCTCGCCGCCCCCCTCGCCTCCTTCGCCGTCCCCGAGCAGCGTGGCCAGTCTGGACCAGGGAGGAGTGCCCCGACGGGCTGGGAAGGTGCTGCTGCCAAGTGACTCTCGAGGAGGACCGCCGCCGCAGATCGAGGAGGACCGCCACTGTAGATCAAGGACCGCCGCACCGACCAACCTCCTTGCTCACGCCACCCGAACCCGCCCGCCTCTCCCCGACACCGCGCACTAGCCAGCAGGTGAGTGAGGCGACCCTACCCCAATCCCATCTCCTAGTTGCCGCGGCCTCGCCTGGCACTCCGAGCAATCCATAAGCGCCGCCCGCCCCCACACTCCCCCCTCCCTCCTTCTTCCCCAGCCCGCCCTGCTGCGTATTCGTGCCGAATCCGTCCCCTGCTCCTCCGGGCCTGCGAAATCAGAGCAGATTTATACTGGTCGTGTGTTGATTGAATGCCATGGCTGCGCTCTGACGCGATGCGTAGGTGGGTGGGCTGGCGTGTGAGAGGGCGGATGCGGCCATGTGATTAGTTGCCGTGTTGATGTGCAGGTGCCAGGGCATGATCGGTACAGTGCGTAGCTGGGGGCAGGGTGCAATCCATGGATCTCTATGTGTGTTCTTCCATGTTTATAGTGGGGAAAACCTGAGACCTAGCCATGTCATTTTGGACTAAGTTAGGGCTCCCTGTGGCTGTTGGTGTTACCTGCAGTGGTGGAGGATCTTGTATTCACAATGTTGGTTCAGTACTCTGTATTATGCTGTCGAAGCCGGAGTCTGTGTTTTTCTAGAACAAAAACATGTGAGGCATGCCTGCTATTTACTTGAGCAACAAATGGGAACTGAGTTTGCTTTTGGACAGCCCTTTGATGTCTAGTGCAGTGAGTATCCTTGTTATAGTTAGAATTTAGTATAGCATGGCTACAGATTGCCTTGGTTTTTGGGTAAACTGAGAATTTGATGCATTTTTGTTGAGCTGCTAGTCAGTTCTTGGGGATTACATGCCTGCATTTATGTGGGGCATATGGCCATAAAGTAACTATTCCATCAAATTGTGAGCTTAATATATTTTAATTGAGCTGGTCAGTATTATCACACTATTCATAACCGTCAATGCGACTCAATGATCAGGTGTGCAATAAACATATATTTTGTCTTTTAGGTGAGGTATAGAATGAAGGATGAGTAGGAAACCTGTTGGCTCTTCTTGATGTATCTGGCCGCAAAGAAAAATGGAAACCTATACTTGTGACACTATGTGGTTGTACATAAATCTGGTTTGCTTCATTAAATAAAACATTATTGGCAAGTGCAGTCTTGTTACTCCTAGGTACATTTTCACTATTCTTATATTATTTGCTTGATGACAGATTATGCTATGAGGATATTAGTCTAAGCCCAGTCTTGGATGCATTGTTTTATCCTGCGGTGGTTAAACCGGTTCTGAAAATTATCTAGTTTGACCTGTACTTGTCCAGCTATCATAATCTATTCTTTGACCATGGCAGTAGCTGGCATTTTGTTATGATAATTTCAGTATATATCTTACTGTCCTTTGCTGATCTCATTGTATTTTCAATTCACAGGCAACTCTCCGACGAAGTCTCCTCTAGGTAATATATGTCTCATGCTTTCTAAAGAGTACTAGTATACTGACTAAACTATCCACTTGCTATGCTTAGCTGCTCTATTGTCTGAATCGTGACACTTTGCCAGCTGAAACTTGCCTATCACACTGTCGCTGCATTGCTCAACTAAAAACACAAATATTTGTAGTTTTTGCTTGTCATAATGCAACTAAGCATACTAGTCTCAACTAAGCATACTAGTTTTTTGTAGTGAGACAGTAAGATAGTGAGACAGTAAGAAGGAAACTTCCCAGATTATGTAGAAAGAAAATACTTGGTTTGACAGCAAGTACCATGACATGAATCAAAAAACATATACGGTGGGAAAAAATAAAATGGCAGAAACCTGGGAGGTTCTGGTTTGCTATATCTCCACCAGTTTGGGTTGGTGAATATGGATGATTTTTTTATCCTGTGAACTCATTGTACTGCTACAAGAATTTGGTATCATCATGGTGTAATTTTGTTAACATTCTGGTTTTGTTAGATAGTGGCTACACTAATCTAGAGTGATACAATTTTCCTTCCCATTTGGTATCATCATGTTCAGTGTATACAGTTATAACATCATATGAATTTTTTAAGTCTGTTTACAGCTCATGTGGGTTTTAACATCATGTGGGTTGGTGAATGTGGATGATTTTTTTATCCTGTGAGCTTGAAAGTTGCAATGCTGTTTTCTTCAGAGGCTACTATCAAAAACTTGAGCTACTGTCTTGCAAAGATGATGATCATCTTGCTAGTTTGCTGGGTTTTGTCTCCGACCATTGTGTCGTGATGAATTTGCAGGTACCCCGAGTTGCCCTTGAGTTTGCCGGAATGTCGATTAACTTCCGTTCCGGCAAATTCGGGTACTCCATTTGTCCTATTTTCAGCAAAGGTCATGCTAAAATTTTCCGTGAATTTTAGCATGACTTTGCTAAAAATAGGACATATGGGGTACTTGCGACTAATGCATGGGCCGGGGTATCTTAGTACTTAGTTAACTAGGATCAACCGCCCTGCCATTCTTGCTGCATTAAACCATAGGTGGCAATAGAGCCAAGTTATTAGGCCCAACTTAGAATTCTCCTTAGCATCGATAAACCCGAGATGATAAACACACAGATGGCAGCCAACCGAAGAAGCAAAGGAAGGACCGGCGCCCGAATGCGCTCCGCACCCTCAAGGAGGAATTCACTCAAGTGGACTCCGACGGGAATCCAACAGAGCCCAAACATATAGTCAAGGGGTACTCGGTTCAGCTCGGGTGCATTCTTTGGAGCACCGTCTCGATCAACACCGAGAACCTTAGGCATAAGGACCGAGGGAATTTGCGCAACCTCCTCTTCATGAAGCTGCACGAACGATACAAGTTCCCCGCCGAATTTGAAAACACACGCCTCTCAGGGAATAAAGTGAACAGTGCCGCCCTCACGAAGATGAGCACGGCCCTGTCTACTTGGAAAAGCGCGGTGAAGAGAATGATTGATAAAGGTGATAGTTATGAGAAGATCAAGGCGAAATATCCTTTGATGAGCGAAGATGAGTCCAAGGAGTTCAAGATCAAGTGCGAGAGCAGTGCAACCTCCGAATCAAGTCAGTGGGGGAAAGAAATGCGGGAGTTGAACTTAGGGGAACACACACTCGGTCCTGGCGGTTACAGAGTGGCGGAGCCTATATGGGACAAGGAGGACGCGGAGCGTGCCGAGCAAGGCCTACCGCCCCGCTTCGAGAAATACAGCGGTGACAAGCAGACCAGGAACTATGTCAGGGCCCGGTACAAGGAAGACCCGATAACAAAGGAGCTTACCACGGATCTGAAGACCAGGGCGCTTGAGCTTCTTCTGGTAAGGAATACACCCCCGCGTAATTAGCTCCATATGGTTGCACTCTAATTAATCCCCAATATTTCTAAATGGTTCACGTTCCTTTCGCAGGACACTGAAAGCAGTAGCGCGGGGTCGTCTAAGAGCTCCCCTTTCGACACCCCTTTAAATAGGGCGTTGAACGTAATGAAAAACAAGGATAAGCTCACTAAGCCGACGTCAGCTGGTCGTGTGGCCGGCAAAGGCTTGTCCACAAAATGGGGGTCATACTATACCGCTGGTGTGCGGAAGGAGAAAAAGACCAGCTCGGAAAGCCAGCCGCACGAGGTTGAAGAACTCAAGGCACAAGTGGCGCGGATTCCGGAGCTTATCCAAGAGCATGTGCAACAACAACTTGGAACGACGCTCAACGCCATGGTGCCTACGTTGATTCATGGGCTGACGACGTGGATTGTGGGCGGCCAACAGGGGCCTCCCCCGGTTCCCAGCTTCATGGCCAGCAACTCGCACAGCGCGCAAGCGGCGCCATTGGTGTCTCCGGCGGCGGCGCCATTGGTGTCTCCGGCGGAGGCGGTATTCGTGTCTCCGGCGCCGGCACGGGCATTGGAGCTTAATGCACCCGGGTGTACGCCGGCCGGCACCTCGCCAACAAGCGCCCCCTCCGTCAGTTGCACGCCCGCTGTTGGCGGTGCCTCGACATTAGCCGAGCTCGACGGCATCACGGTAACTAAGCCTCTCGGCCGATGACTTCATCTCCTTGCCTTTGACTGGGCATCCCTGACGCCCTGTACATGTTTTCGCAGGGCATCGCCGACGTTCCTTGCACTCTTCTGCACTTCGTGGGCGCCGAGTTGGTCGATGTCGCCAAGGGCAGAATCGTTCAATCGGGCAACCCCATGTTCCACGGTAATCCGATGCCACCCACAATGTATAGGGTTGAAGTGGTTCGGGTGCTGCCAGGCTGCGACGAGCTGTTACCTCCGATTCGACCCGCTGGGGCCGACGAAGAAGATGAGATGACCCTCAGCGCCTGCGTAAACTGGCCCCTGCTTTGGCCGAAGAGCCAGATTCATTTGGGGGCGGGGGACACCACCCCATAGACAAGACCGCCAGTCGTGCCGGCGCCAAGCCATGGCAAGAACGCCGCAACGCTACCGGACCTGCCGGACATCCCTATGGCACAGGATCCGAACAGCCCTATGGCACAGGATCTGGACGGCGACGACAACGACGGTACATTTACCAACGTTGATAAGTACTTTGCCGAACATGGGTACGCTGACGAGTTCTGCGGGCCTCTTTCTCAAGAACCCAACCAAGACCACCGCGATCTAGCTGGTACGGCGGAGAATTCCAATTGCAACAGGCGTCATCTGGCGTTCAGTTCTCAGGACACGCCTCCAGCTCCCGCCTTCACCGAGCCTCAGATAGCTGAGGTGCGAAATATTATCAGCCCCAACACGCTCAAGAAGGCGGTCTGTGAGCAGAACCCGGTCCCATTACAGGAGATCAAGAAGAAGGGACGGAAACGAAAGACTAACAAGGGCGCCGGTGCGAGCCAGCCGGCACCGAGTTCGATCCATGCTCAGGACAGGCCACCTTCACCTAAGGATATCTCGAGGAGGGTGCATGTGGCGGGTAGGGCAATGCTACTGCCAAATATGCTGAATGCTGCAACCGGTGCTATGCGGAGTCTGCACGACAGTGTTCTTTCTTTGGAGAAGCGGCATCTCAGAGAGAAGGATGTGGCATACCCGGTTTTCATGGCCAAGGTGCCAGAGGGCAAGGGCTTTGTGGATGGCGACATCGGGGGTACGATCGTCTTGCGGTTTGATGACATCTTTGCTATTTTAACCTTCATCCGCTTCACTACACCTTCGTTCGGCTGTTTTCGCTGAGTATGGAGATGCGGATCATTAGAGACAAGACCCCGGACATCGTGATAGTCGACCCCTTCTACATGCGTGCCAAGCACTTGAGCAGCGCTGGGGACCGCCAAGTTGCGAGTTCACACCTCGAAGGCGTCATTCTGGCAAACCCAGATAAGGATAACTTCCTTGTGGCTTACTTTCCCGAGTAAGTCATCCCTTCACCGCCCCGTAACATATGATTTCTTAGATTTCGATCGTTCTTTTTTTCTAACATTCCGTGTTCTGTGCAGTGACACACATTGCACACTCATCCTCTTAAGCCCGAAATATTCCATGGCCACGTATTTCGACCCGAACCGTAACTCCAACATAGACTACACAAATGTCAAGAAAGTTCTTGATGATGTTCTCCCCGGCTACACCAAATCTGGAGGCACCTTCACCAGGGCAGTTCGTAAGTACGGCAAGCACATGTTCTCACACAATACGAAGTTCTGCTGCGTCAAGCAGCCGCCTGGGGTCAGAAGGATGCCTACTACGCCCTCCATCACATGCGGGCGATCGTAAGGGACCATCATCAACTTCTGCTACCAGATAATCTCAAAGATTGGGCCGCGAGCTTGTGGGCAGTCCAGGACGCGGACCTCAGACAAGAATTATTTCGCATCCAGTCAGAGTTTGCGGACATCATCCATCAAGATGTCCTTCATACCTCGGGGCAGTTCTTCCTCAGATATCAACCGTCCAACAGTGAGATAGATGAAACGCTACAAATGCAGGGTGACAACGACCGCGATTTCATGACCATCACGACAGACGGCGGCTTCATCCACGTTCCTGTCCGATGAGTCGAGTCGAAAGTAGTGATGTGTAGTTCTGAAACATTGATTGGCTCATGTTGTAATTATACTTTAATGAATTCGTATGTCTCTTTGGTTTGGACAGTCGTTCAACTTAGATGTAATCGATGCTATTTATTAGTAGGACTATGAATCGTGCTATTAATGTCATGCTTTTCTCTTCCGATCCTTTTGTTGCATACTTACATATTGCTTATGTATTGTCTGTTGTTTGGCTTGTGCATAGAGATGCCGTCGTATGTCGTGTACAAGGGTAAGGTTCTCGGAGTCTACGACGACTGGGAGGAGTGTCGGAGACAGGTTCACCGTTTCAGCGGTAACAGTTACAAAGGGTACACCACTAGGGCGGAGGCCGAATGTAGATAGACTCGCTATCTAGCGGGAGAGAGGAGGGAGCGTTGGAGGAACTGGATGAAGACCAGTTTGATCGCGATGATGCTCATCGTGATGACCACAACTCTCTTCTATGTGATGGTAGTTTAGATGATCGATATCGACTTGTAATGTGAAGGCAAAGATACTCATGGTCTTGAGACTTGTAATGTTTTATCTTTGTTTGGTCTTTTGAATTCAGAGACTAATATGATGAATTGTATTCGGAGACTAATCTTCTATTGTATTCGATGAATCTGATGTTGCTGTGTGCTGCTGTCTATATTCTGTCCAATAATATATTTTGTAACCTGTGCAAAAATCAGAAAAGCAAAAAATAAAATAAAACCTAATATTCATACTAATGGCGCACCACACAAGACACTAATGGCGCACTGTGATCATCACACTAATGGCGCATTAACTGCTGGTGCGCCATTAGAATGCCAAAGCACATGGGTACATATGGCCCCCTGGGAGGCATTCTAATGGCACACTGTAGGCTATACTAATGGCGCACTATGTGGTGCGCCATTAGAACACCAGATACTAATGGTGCACCAGTGGTGCGCCGTTAGAATTTAATTCTAATGGCGTGATGCCAGTGGCGCACCGGTAGTGCGCCATTAGAAGGCAAATTCGGTGCGCCACTAGCATGCCTTTTCCTAGTAGTGACATGATATATGTCGTGCGGTATGAATACTTGAGGTGAAAATTGGGGTATCTTATTGATTCACTTGATATATGTTATGGCATTCAACTCGCGGATTCCCGCAGTGATATTGGGGTAATCTATGCATAGGGGTTGATGCATGTTTTTCTCCGATGAAAACTTTGGGGTCTCTTTATAGTCCTTTGTGTGGATTGAGTATTATTAATATGAATATGCTTTGGTGTTATTCCAGTACGAACTCTAGGATAGATCGAATGGAAACAATAGCTTTGTGTTATTTTAGTACGAACTCTTGAATAGATCGATCAGAAATAATAGCTTTGAGGTGGCTTCGCACCCTACAAACAATTCCTACCTTTTGTTCTCCGCTAATAGGAACTTGGGAGTGATTCTTTGTTATACTTTGAGGGATAATCATATGATCCAACTATGTTAGCATTGTTGAGAGGTTACACTAGCGAAAGTACGGACCCTACGCCTTGTTTTAAAGCATTGCAATACCGTTTTGTGCATGTTTACTACTTGCTACCTTGCTGTTTTTATTTATTCAGATTATAAAAATATATTTCTCCCATCAATATTACACTTTTATCACCATCTCTTCGCCGAACTAGTGCACCTATACAATTTGCCATTGTATTGGGTGTGTTGGGGGCACAAGAGATTTCTTGTATTTGGTTGCAGGGTCGTTTGAGAGAGACCATCTTCATCCTACACCTCTCACGGATTGATAAACCTTTGGTCATCCATTTGAGGGAAAATTGCTACTGTCCTATAAAACTCTGCGCTTGGAGGCCCAACACGTGTCTACAAGAATAAAGTTGCGTAGTAGACATCAATGAAAAGCCAAGCAATTGTGAGGGAGTCCTGGATTAGGGGGTGTCCGGACAGCCGGACTATATCCTTTGGCCGGACTGTTGGACTGTGAAGATACAAGATTGAAGACTCCATCCCGTGTCCGGAAGGGACTTTCCTTGGCGTGGAAGGCAAGCTTGGCAATACGGATATGTAGATCTCCTAGCATTGTAACCAACTCTATGTAACCCTAACCCTATCCGGTGTCTATATAAACCGGAGGGTTTTAGTCCGTAGGACAACATAGACAACAATAATCATACCATAGGCTAGCTTCTAGGGTTTAGCCTCCTCGATCTCGTGGTAGATCTACTCTTGTACTACCCATATCATCAATATTAATCAAGCAGGACGTAGGGTTTTACCACCATCGAGAGGGCCTGAACCTAGGTAAAACTTCATGTCCCTTGCCTCCTATTACCATCCGGCCTAGACGCACAGTTCGGGACCCCCTACCCGAGATCCGCCGGTTTTGACACCGACATTGGTGCTTTCATTGAGAGTTCCTCTGTGTCGTCGCCATCAGGAAGGATGCCTCGCCCCGTCTTTAAAGACGGTACCGTTGCTAAGGGAGCTTTGGCTGTCGGCCAAACCCTCCGGCTAGGTGGTTTTATTATGACCGCCTGTTCGGCTTCTGCGCCGATGATGACCTCTCGAGCCATCGAAAACAATCTTCATGTCAGCTCGGAACTCGCCGAGCAGTTAGATCCAATGGAGCTCTCCTCCATAAACGAGCTCTTTGATCGCTTCGCTGCCCTGGGACTCGCCACAGATTATGACCAGATTGGGCCTAAACCTGATCTGAGAGAGATTAACTCTCCCCAAGTCACCCATCACATTGCCGTGGTAGAGGGACAGTGCGGCGACCCTTCATCTATCTTAAAAACTCGCTACGTCCGAATTCCTGATCCCTCCAAGCCGGATACCCGTGGAGGGGAGGATATCACTCAAGACCTGAATTTAGAGTCAGGCGATGGGCTGGATTCATTGGACAACATCCAGGAATCCAAATTTTTGAGTTCGGAAATTCCTCGGCCTCTGAGCCTTAGATGGGGTGAGGCTTCGGATTTAATTCCACCCACCCACCCCAACATAAGCGATCTATCCAAAATCAGGCAAGAACCCGATGAAACAGTACATCATTACTGGGCCAGATTCCTCCTGGTTAAGAACAGGCTAAGGGACTGCCACGAGGAAGACGCAATCTCAATCTTTTGCAATAATTGCATGGACAAGGGAATACTCAACGCCATAATTCACTGTGATATTACACGCTTCACTGACTTGGCGTCCATTGTACGAAAATACTGTGTGATGGAAAGCGCCTGGAAAACCGAAATAAAATTTTGGGACAATCCAGCCATGAATACAAACCGAGTCCGAAATAAAAGGGTGCATCATCACCAGTCACCCGGGTCAAGCACTAAAAAGCAAAAACCCTCTACAGGGCATGGAACCGTACTGGAAGGATGGCTTAATGGACCCTGTAAAATTCACAGTACAGAGGACGCCACACCAACTCACAGCCTTAGAGCATGTTGGATACTCCGGCAAGTGGCCAAAATTGGCGAAAATCTCCTAATTCCGGAGGCCACAGAAAGCCACCCCAGAGACACCAATACGGTATTAACAGTCTTCAAGACTTTCGCATCAAATAATATGCGAAAAAGGACACTCCGCAGCCTTGCCGAAGTCTACCAAGTAGCAACAATAAACCCATGGAGTGACACGGCTATTACCTTTAATGCCAGTGATGAACCTAAATCCCAAACAGCCCGAGCACCAGCCGCATTGGTCCTCAGTCCAATAGTGGATGGCTTTCGTCTTACCAAGGTACTCATGGACGGCGGCAGCGGATTGAACCTCAATTATGAGGAGACCCTTCAAAAAGTGGAAATAGACTGGAACCGCATTGAGCGAAGCAGCACAACCTTTAGAGGAATAATCCCCAGTCGGGAAGCGCGCTATACAGGAAAAATCACACTAGATGTGGTGTTCGGCACACCGGATAATTACAGGTCCGAAGAGGTCATGTTCCAGGTGGCTCCGTTCAGCAGCGATTATCACGCTCTGCTAGGGAGGGAAGTGTTTACAGTCTTCCAAGCAATACCCCATTACGGGTACATGAAGCTCAAGATGCCCGGGCCTAACGGGATCATCACTATCGCTAGTGATCCGGACATAGCACTCTGCGCCGAAAACAAGACAGCCACACTGGCCCTCGAGGCACTATCCGAAGCCCTAGCGGCTGAGGAGCTAACTGCGCTGTGCTCTACGGTGAATAGGGACGATGTGGTACTCGACAAAAGATCCAAGTCCACCTCCTTTAAACCGGCGGACGAAATAGTCAAATTCCAAGTCCATCCAACGGACCCCAATAAAACAGCTTCCATCGGAGCACAGTTAAACCCTGATGTCGACGCCGCATTGCGAGAGTTCCTACGAGAGAACTGGGACATTTTTGCTTGGCACCCTTCAGACATGCCAGGAATCCCACGTAGGCTGGCCGAGCACAGCTTAAATATCCAAGCAGGATTCAAACCTGTCAAATAGGCTCTTCGGCGTTTTTCCGAACCTAAGAGACAGGCCATGGGAGAGGAGCTAGCAAAGCTATTGCAGGCCGGATTCATCAGAGATATAAAACATCCGGACTGGCTAGCAAACCTGGTGATGGTACCGAAGAAGGACAAATCCTGGCGCCTGTGTGTTGATTTTAAAGACCTTAACAAGGCTTGTCCAAAGGATCCCTTCCCCCTCCCCCGCATCGATCAAATTATCGATGCTACCGCAGGACACGATTCGTTGTGTTTCCTCGACGCATATTCTGGCTACCATCAAATTAAGATGGCAGAACCAGACCAAGCCGCAACGACATTTATCACACCATATGGGCCATTCTGCTTCAACACAATGCCCTTCGGGCTCAAAAACGCCGACGCAACATATCAGCGCATGATTCAGACATGTCTGGCAAGCCAGATTGGCAAAACAGTGGAGGCATATGTAGATGATGTGGTCGTCAAAACAAGACATGTTGAATCTCTAGTAGACGACTTGAGGCTCACATTTCATAACCTCCGAACATACGACATCAAGCTCAACCCGGAAAAATGCGTTTTCGGCGTTCCAGCCGGAAAGCTCTTGGGCTTCATAGTATCCGGTAGAGGAATTGAAGCAAATCCAGCCAAGATCCGAGCTCTGTCACAACTGGATATCCCAAAGGACCTCAAACAAATACAAAAGTTAACCGAATGCGTGGCGGCTCTAAGCCGCTTTATCTCCCGCTTGGGAGAAAAGGCCCTACCCCTTTACCGCCTCCTTCGGCGCACCGAACACTTCAAATGGACGGATGCAGCCACGGTCGGACTCAATGAAATAAAAGCCATACTGGCAACAAACCCAGTCCTGGCCGCGCCAAACATTGGCAAACCAATGCTATTATACATTGCAGCAACACATCAGGTTGTAAGCGCAGTACTCGTCGTCGAACAAGAAGCGGACGGACACAAATTCCCCCTTCAAAAGCCAGTCTACTACGTGTCCACTATCCTCACTCCCTGCAAATCACGGTACCCGCATTATCAAAAGATTGCGTACGCGGTATTCATGGCATCCCGGAAGCTACGACACTACTTTCAAGAGTGTTCAATAACAGTAGCCTCGGAAGTACCACTTAACGATATTATAAACAACCGTGACGCAACAGGCTGGATTGCAAAATGGGCCATTGAGCTCCTCCCGTTCGACATTACTTATAGGCCATGACGAGCCATCAAATCGCAAGTCTTGGCCGACTTCGTCGCAGAATGGACGGAGGCCGAACTCCCTAAAGAATACGGCACATATTCAAATTGGATCATGCATTTCGATGGCTCCAAGATGTTGGCCGGACTGGGGGCTGGCATCATTTTGATGTCCCCCACAGGAGACACAGTTCAATATGTACTACAGATTATGTACACGGACTCCAACAATGCAGCCGAATATGAGGCCCTTTTACATGGTCTCCGGATGGCAGTATCCATGGGCATCCAACGCCTAGAGGTGCGCGGGGACTCGAACCTCGCAATATCCCAAATAAATGGAGACTTCGATGCCAAGGATCCAAAAATGGCAGCTTACCGCAACGCCGTCCTAAAAATGTCAGCTCGGTTTGAGGGGCTTGAATTTCACCATATAGCCCGGGAAAATAATCAGGCGGCAGATGTCCTGGCACGCATCGGCGCAAAACGCGATGTAGTCCCCTCCAACATCTTCTTGGAAAGGCTGTTCAAGCCATCCGTAGTATGGGAAGGGGAGCCAAACAATAACAGCCCGGACCCAACCGCACTGCCCGACACCGAACATTCTGACACAATCGGAGGCTCTGCCAATGAAATAACACCTTCAGCCCACGTAATAATGGCCGTCATCGCCCCGTGGACAGAACCATTCCTCGCCTACCTTACTAGGCAGGAACTCCCCGAGGACCAAAATGAGGCACGCTGCATAGTGCGGCAATCTAAAGACTGCAGAGTCCATGAGGGAGAGCTTTATAAGAAAAGCACTACCAGAGTCCTTCAAAGGTGCATCTCCGAAGAGGAGGGGCGTAACCTCCTGGCTGAAATTCATGCCGGACTCGGCGGTCATCACGCTGCAGCCCGGTCCCTTGTAAGCAAGGCCTTCCGTACAGGCTTTTATTGGCCGACGGCCCGGGCAGACGCTCAGGGCTTAGTCCAACGATGCACCGGTTGCCAGCTCTTTGCAAACCAAAGCCATATGCCACCCACCGCCCTCCAAACTATCCCCATTACTTGGCCCTTCGCGGTCTGGGGGCTTGACATGGTTGGACCCCTTAAAGGTGGAACCCACAAGCAAAAATACTTACTGGTCATGGTGGATAAGTTCACCAAATGGATAGAAGCCAAGCCTGTTAAGACGGCCGAATCCGGACCGGTGATAGACTTTATATCCGGGGTTGCACACCGTTATGGCGTCCCCCACAGCATCATCACTGATAACGGCACAAACTTCACGGTCGACAAGGTAAAACTCTGGTGTAAAAACATGGGCATCAAGCTCGATTATGCTTCCGTCTATCACCCACAAACTAACGGCCAGGTCAAACGTGCAAATGGTCTTATCATGAGCGGCATCAAACCCAGATTAGTGCGGTCCCTCAAGGAATCTAACACGCATTGGGTAGAGGAGCTCGACTCCGTACTCTGGGGCGGCGGACCACGCCGAATTGCACCACCGGATACACACCATTCTTTATGGTGTACGGCGCAGAGGCAGTTTTGCCTTGCGACATAATTCATGACTCACCTCGAGTGCGCATGTATGAAGAAAGAGAAGCCGAACTCGATCGGCAGGACAGCTTGGACGCATTGGAGGAGGAGCGTGACGTGGCAAAAGCCAGTTCTGCATTCTATCAACAGCAGGCTCGAAGATACCAAAGCAGAGAAGTACGGGCCAAAAATTACAATGTTGGCGAACTAGTTCTACGACTACCGGACAAGAAAAAGGACAAACTCAAGCCGGAGTGGGAGGGTCCCTTCATAATTGACCAAGTCCTGACTGGTGGAGCGTACCGCCTGCGGGATGCATTGGATAACCGACTCGAGCCAAACCCATGGAACGCAGCCCATCTCCGAAGATTCTATGCCTAGCGCCGGACTCTGTGTTCGTCTCCTTCCTCTGTCCATTTTTTATATATTTTCTCTTACATTTCTCTTCTTCTCCCTCTCTCTCTTATAGCCTCTAAAGGCTCATAAAAGTGACACGCTATCCGCGCTCATTAAACCTGGGGGCTTCTTTAAACAGAAGCTTATTCATACGGGCTTCATGCCCAACACATGTGTCACACTTCCGCATGTACCTTTTATTCACCATTATATGCATCGATATGACTTAAGTTTTGGCCAAGCTGGGTTGCCTGGCTCCTGTGCTTACCCCTACGTTCCCGATTGTTTGGCTAGGTGGTAAAGGGAGCACCTCTGCGATTGTTACTGCCGGGTCAGCCGGACGTGTACCTCAGACTGGGTGAAGCCGAAAGCTAGCGTTCTTAAGGGAATATTCGGTCGGTGAACTAAACATGATCTTTTTTTATCTATACGCCCCCAGATGTTTTTCCTACGTTTCTTTTTGCAGCATGGACATGCACCTTAGGGCATGCCTCCCAGGGAAAGGAACCCCTAACGGAACTATTCTCCCTGGAAGATGTTTCTTACTAACCATGTAATATAACATAACTAGTCGGGCACTTGTCTGTTCAAGCCCTAATGACCCCTACGCCTGGTCTCCATGCATTCCCCGGTTCCTATATAACCGCATGGGAATTCGGACACACTCCGGACCGTCAGGTCCTAAGGCTGAAGCGAAAAGGTCGGCCATGACAAATGATCTACAATCCGGCTAGAAGGCATTATAAATTTCAATTAAATTACATAGTCATTTTGACTGGTTGTATTCCTCTTCAATACCATCTAACAGGTGTCTAATTTACAGTCCTGCTGGGAATACTTTGCGGCCAACTCTACTTGGCCGTATACTAAGCTTACAGGTATCTCCTTCCCATCGGGCCCTACAGGACCGACCTCGGCCATGTGGTTGGGGTCAGCCTTTGCGTACCGCGTCTTCACCATGGCCCAGGCCTCCCTAGCGCCTTGACGACAGGCTGATATCTTCCACAATCGGAAGCGCCGCTGTGCTCCCTTTAGCTTCTCCGCAAGCTCTCCAAGAACTTCGAGCATGGAGACGGATGGCCACAGGGCCTGGGCGACGCCTTGCATCGCCTGCCGAACTCGATCGAGCAGTTGCGAGAGCTAGGGAAGAAGATCACCCGTAGAACCGGGCATCTCCTCTGCAGGACGACCTGTTAGCACACCTACAGACATTGCTCTGTTAGTCGACTTCCCCGCCGAACTTTCTTTCAAAGGTTCGTTCAAGGACTTACTAAATATGCCGCGCCAAAGCCGCCGATTCTCCTTCACGGAGTCTGACAGCTAGGCACGAACATCTTTCAGCTCGATGCCCAGCTTGGTGTTGGCATCTTGGAGATCGTTCTTCTCCCGCCTCACCTTTGTCAGCACCTTCTCACCAGCCTTTAGCTGGCGTAGGAGGTGTTGCCTTTCCGGATTCAATTCGGCGCCATCTGCAATTTCATTTGTCAGATTCGCACCAAAGCCATGCTTCGCAAAATACTTATCTTTCGAAGTGTATATTACCAGAGAGGGTCTCCTTGGGCTCCCCTGCCGCGGCTAGTGCGGCCACAAGTTGGGCTTTGCACTCTTCCAGCTCCTTGGACAGTAGGGAATTCTTTTCTGTAAGAACCTGCATCACAAATGATCCTTAAATCAGTTATTCTAACTGTTTCAAGTCTCGGGGGCTACTGGTATATACATATAATTACCAGAATTTTCTTACCCATATGTCTTGTACATACTTCTCCGTGGCTCTGGCTAGACCATTTTGAGCGGCACGGAGGTACGCATCTCCCGAGTTGAAGGCATCTAACGCCCCTTGGGAGAAACAAGCGTCGCGAAGAATTGTCTGGTGACGCCTGTGGTTCATGGCACTCTCCACCTCAGAGTTGGTGGCAGACAACCCGTCCACATCCTCCGTCGGAGGAGCGTCTGGCGCGCGCCTTGCGTTCGCCTCCGCCTCCTGACCAGGCTTTGGAGCCTGGCTGGTGGAGGTACGATTGGCAGCCTCTCCGGATGTAGTCCGGCGAGGTCTCTTTGTCCTGAAAAGAGCGCGAGTGTCAATATGCCTCGAAGATATAACACCTGGGATAAGGGGGCACGCCATACCTTTGCGCTGACGCCTTGGTCCGGACTGCACTTCTTTTCTGCCCGCGGGGCCCTACGCCCCCTCGTTGGCTTGTCGCCGTAGGTTTGGCCTTCCGCCTTAAATACCTCCCCTGCAAAGTTCAGTTGCAATCAGGAAACTGAACACGAGTGGGTGGACACCTATTCGGGGTACTGGGACTTCGATCTCAGGTACCTGGGGGGTCAGGATTAGCCCTGGGTAATCGGCCGTAATGGCCACCAAGGCATTGTCCTTGCTCAATTGATGGAACACTCCATCAATCAGCTCCACAGATATGTCCGGATCCTCTTGGGAGGCCGGGTCGAGGGACCGTCCTGGGTCCTCGGGTTGTGGAGGAGGGCTGCTTATTTCCTTAACAGCCCGGCGCAGTTCCTGCGTTGAAGTCGTCAGACTGAATATTTAACAATGGGAATACAAAACGGATGGACAAGTAAATACGGCCGCTTACCCAGCTTGGGGGATTGTGCATGGAGAATCCACCCTGAGGGTTGACGCGGAGAAATTCCTCCTCTTCTCCCTTATACAAAGTGGACACGATCTTTAGTAGAGCGGCAGCTGAATCCGGCCCCTTACGACCATAGCGGGTGGCGTCGTCCTCCCCGTTGAAGTCCCACATGGGGTGGCTTCTATACTGAAGTGGCTGCACCCCCCGCATAATGCATTCGGCCATAGCCCCGATCATGGTTAGTCCGGAATGGGCTAACAATCTTATTCGGCCCATCAGGTAAATGATGTCCCTGTCACCTCCCCTCTGAGGGCTCCGTGGGCGCCAGCTTAGGCGCTTCTTTAAGGGAGCACTGTTTAATTCAGGGAGGCCGATCCGGACAGGATCCGGCAGCGGGACGTCTTCTATATAAAACCGCTCCGAGGGCCAGTCTTCGGACGCCTTCTTTGGGGTTCCGGACAGATATCCGGTCCCGGCGATGCGCCACACTTCGGCTCCACCCACTTGATACATTGACCCCTTCTTGGAATGGGGCACGAGGCAAAATAGCTCCTTCCACAGTCCGAAATGAGCTTCGACACCCAAGAACAGCTCATTTCCGCAGCTTCTATTTTTCCTAAAGCTAATGAACTGAATGGAAGAGAAAAACTTGGAATAAATAATAAAGAAGGAACCAACAAGAAAATACAGAATTGTTCCAAGGCTACAAAGCCCGCGATATGCAGTACTGAGGCAGGCGTGAGATTATGTAGCTGGAGGCTGTAGAACTCCAGCAACCCCTGGAGAAATGGATGGATTGGAAATCCAAGCCCCCTTATTAAGTAAGGGACGAGGCACACCCGCTCTCCTTTGGAGGGATTAGGGGCATTCTCTGCTTGCTCTCCGCCATTATAGACGGCAAGACCGGCTCGAACCGGGACCATATAGGCCGGGGGGAGAAATCCCTTGGTCTGGAGTGTCACTAGCTCGCTATGCGGGATGGAACATCTCTCCCAATATCCAGGCTTAGGGCTGGAAGGGCAAGGGGAGGAGTTGCGACGGCTGGCCATGGTGGAAATGGACCTTTTTCGGATGCGCTCTAATGAACACTCGCGGAGGGGAGAAGGTGTGGATTGGATCTAAATCCTCGTGCCCTTAAATAGGGCAGCTCATTTACGCGGCTAGGGGTGTGAATGTAAAAACACTCAGACTTTTCATATTCATTTGACACGTGGGAAGCGGCCATTATTGGGCGTAGAAGCCAAGGAGCGCAACATCTACAAGAAACCGGACTTTATTCAAACAGGTACACGGAATTTGGAGGAGAACCCGCCTTGCAATGCCGAAGACAATCTGCACGCCGGACTCATCGTCATTGAAGCCTGGTTCGGGGGCTATTGAGGGAGTCCTGGATTAGGGGGTGTCCGGACAGCCGGACTATATCCTTTGGCCGGACTGTTGGACTGTGAAGATACAAGATTGAAGACTCCGTCCCGTGTCCGGAAGGGACCTTCCTTGGCGTGGAAGGCAAGCTTGGCGATACGGATATGTAGATCTCCTACCATTGTAACCGACTCTATGTAACCCTAACCCTATCCGGTGTATATATAAACCGGAGGGTTTTAGTCCATAGGACAACATAGACAACAATAATCATACCATAGGCTAGCTTCTAGGGTTTAGCCTCCTCGATCTCGTGGTAGATCTACTCTTGTACTACCCATATCATCAATATTAATCAAGCATGGTGTAGGGTTTTACCTCCATCGAGAGGGCCCAAACCTGGGTAAAACTTCGTGTCCCTTGCCTCCTGTTACCATCCGGCCTAGACGCATAGTTCGGGACCCCCTACCCGAGATCCGCCGATTTTGACACCGACAAATTGTTTCATACTTTTGATGTTCTCAAACTTTTTCCACTTTCACGCAATAAATGAGTGTAAGCCATGAATATAGCACTTTAGGTGGAATATAATATGGTGGTTGTGGAGAATACAAAAAGAAGGAAATAGTCTCATATCAATTAGGCGTATTAACGATCTATGGAGATGCCCATCAATAGATATCAATGTGAATGAGTAGGGATTGCCATGCAACGGATGCACCAGAGCTATAAGTGTATGAACGCTCAAAAAGAAACTAAGTGGGTGTGCATCCAACTCGCTTGCTCACGAAGACCTAGGGCAATTTGAGGAAGCCCATGATTGAAGAAATTAATACTTTGAGTGGAAAGATGTATGAACTTATGAAATTGTTTGCTAGTAAGAGTGCTCCTATTGATCCTAATGATATTCCTTTGTCTACTTTGATTGAGAACAATAATGAATCTATGGATGTGAATTTTGTTGGTAGGAACAATTTTGGTAATAACGCTGATAGAGGAAATTTCAACCCTAGACCGTATTCTAGTAATTCTTCTAATAATTATGGTAATTCCTACAATAATTCTTATGGAAATTATAATAAGATGCCCTCTGATCTTGAGAACAATATTAAAGATTTTATTAATTCCCCAAAAGTTTTCAATGCTATGGTTGAAGAAAAATTGCTCAAGATTGATGATTTGGCTAGGAACGTTGATAGAATTTCTCTTGAGATTGATTCTTAGAAAAATTAGATCTATGTGATGATGACATGTATCTAGGGGAGGGCCTTAGGCCTGACTTAGATACCCTACCCAAGGACGCCACCAGATGTTCGGTTGACTACGTCGGTATTTCCTCAAAGAGGAAGGGATGATGCAGCACATCAACGGTAGGTATTTCCCTCAGTGATGAGACCAAAGTTATTGAACTAGTAGGAGAACCAAGGAACACTACATAAACAGCACCTGCAAATAAATATCAAATACTCGCAACCCGGCGTGTTAAACGGGTTGTCAATTCCTTTTAGGTAACGGCGCCAGAAATTGGCAAACAGATGTGAGAGAGCTGCAAATATTGATAGATCGAACGCCAAATAAAATAAAGTGCAGCAAGGTATTTTTATATTTTTGGTTTAATATATCTGAAAATAAAAGTAAAGGAAAATAGATCGCAAAGGCAAATATATTAAAGAAGAGACCCGGGGGCCGTAGATTTCACTAGTAGCTTCTCCCGAGAAAAATAGCAAACGGTGAGTAAACAAATTACTGTTGGGCAATTGATAGAACTTCAATTAATCATGATGATATCCATGCAATGATCATTATATAGGCATCACGTCCAAGATTACTAGACCGACTCCTACATGAATCTACTACTATTACTCCACACATCGACCGCTATCCAGCATGCATCTAGTGTATTAAGTTCATGGAGAAACGGAGTAATGCAATAAGAACGATGACATGATGTAGACAAGATCTATTTATGTAGAAATAGACCCCATCTTGTTATCCTTAATGGCAACGATACATACATGTCGGTTCCCCTTCTATCACTGGGATCAAGCACCGTAAGATCGAACCCATCACAAAGCACCTCTTCCCATTGCAAGATAAATAGATCAACTTGTCCAAATAAAACCCAAATATCGGAGAAGAAATACGCGACTATAAGCAATCATGCATATAAGAGATCAAAGAAGACTCAAATAACTTTCATGGATAAAAAGATAGATCTGATCATAAACTCAAAGTTCATCCGATCCTAACAAACACACCGCAAAAAGAGTTACATCATATGGATCTCCAAGAAACCATTGTATTGAGAATCAAACGAGAGAGAGGAAGCCATCTAGCTACTAACTACGGACCCGAAGGTCTACAAAAGACCACTCACGCATCTTCGGAGAGGCACCAATGGAAGGTGGTGAACGAAATATGCTAGAGGCAATAATAAAGTTATTATTTATTTCCTTATTTCATGATAAATGTTTATTATTCATGCTAGAATTGTATTAACTGGAAACATAATACATGTGTGAATACATAGACAAACATAGTGTCACTAGTATGCCTCTACTTGACTAGCTCGTTAATCAAAGATGGTTAAGTTTCCTAACCATAGACATGAGTTGTCATTTGATTAACAGGATCACATCATTAGGAGAATGATGTGATTAACTTGACGCATTCAGTTAGCTTAGCACTTGATCGTTTAGTATGTTGCTATTGCTTTCTTCATGACTTATACATGTTCCTATGACTATGAGATTATGCAACTCCCGTTTACCGGAGGAACACTTTGTGTGCTACCAAACGTCACAACGTAACTGGTGATTATAAAGGTGCTCTACAGGTGTCTCCAAAGGTACTTGTTGAGTTGGCGTATTTCGAGATTAGGATTTGTCACTCCGATCGTTGGAGAGGTATCTCTGGGCCCACTCGGTAATACACATGACTATAAGCCTTGCAAGCATTGTAACTAATGAGTTAGTTGCGGGATGATGTATTACGGAACGAGTAAAGAGACTTGCCGGTAACGAGATTGAACTAGGTATTGAGATACCGACGATCGAATCTCGGGCAAGCAACATACCGATGACAAAGGGAACAACGTATGTTGTTATGTGGTTTGACCGATAAAGATCTTCGTATAATATGTAGGAGCCAATATGAGCATCCAGGTTCCACTATTGTTATTGACCGGAGACATGTCTCGGTCATGTCTACATAGTTCTCGAACCCGTAGGGTCCGCACGCTTAACGTTCGGTGACGATTTGTATTATGAGTTTATGTGTTTTTATATACCGAAGGTAGTTTGGAGTCTTGGATAAGATCGGTGACATGATGAGGAGTCTCGAAATGGTCAAGACGTAAAGATCGATATATTGGACGACTATATCGGAAAGGTTCCGAGTGATTCGGGTATTTTTCGGAGTACCGGAGAGTTACGGGAATTCGCCGAGGAGTATATGGGCCTTATTGGGCTTTAGGGGAAAGAGAGAGGAGAATGCACGCCCCCAATGCTTAGTCCGAATTGGACTAGGGGGAGGGGCGGCGCCCCCTCCTTCCTTCTCTTCTCTTTTCCCTTTCCTTCTTTCCTACACCTACTACTTGGAAGGGCTCCTATTTTTACAAGGAGAAGGAGAATCCTACTCTCGGTGGGAGTAGGACTCCCCTAGGGCGCGCCAGAGAGAGGGCCGGCCCTCCCCCTCCTCCACTCCTTTATATAAGGGGAGGGGGCACCCCTTGGAGACACAACAATTGATTATTGATCTTTTAGTCGTGTGCGGTGCCCCCCTCCACCATAATCCAGCTCGGTCATACCGTAGCGGTGCTTAGGCGAATCCCTGCGTCGGTAGCATCATCATCACCGTCATCACGCCATCGTGCTGACGGAACTCTCCCTTGAAGCTTTGCTGGATCGGAGTTCGTGGGACGTCATCGAGCTGAACGTGTGGTGAACTCGGAGGTGCCATGCGTTCGGTACTTGGATCGGTCGGATCGTGAAGACGTACGACTACATCAACCGTGTTGTGCTAATGCTTCCGCTTTCGGTCTACGAGGGTACGTGGACACACTCTCCCCTCTCGTTGCTGTGCATCACCATGATCTTGCGTGCGCATAGGAATTTTTTTGAAATTACTACGTTCCCCAACAATGGTATCAGAGCCTGGTTTATGCGTAGATGTTATATGCATGAGTAGAACACAAGTGAGTTGTGGGCGATACAAGTCATACTGCTTACCAGCATGTCATACTTTGGTTCGACGGTATTGTTGGATGAAGCGGCCCGGACCGACATTACGCGTACGCTTACGCGAGACTGGTTCTACCGATGTGCTTTGCACACAGGTGGCTGGCGGGTGTTGGTTTCTCCAACTTTAGTTGAACCGAGTGTGGCTACGCCCGGTCCTTGTGAAGGTTAAAACAAAACTAACTTGATGAACTATCATTGTGGTTTTGATGCGTAGGTAAGAACGGTTCTTGCTTAGCCCGTAGCAGCCACGTAAAACTTGCAACAACTAAGTAGAGGACATCTAACTTATTTTTGCAAGGCTTGTTGTGATGTGATATGGTCCAGACGTGATGAGATATAAGTTGTTGTATGAGATGATCATGTTTTGTTGAAGTTATCGGCAGAAGCCTTATGGTTGTCTCTTTATTGCATAAGATGCAAGCGCCAAACAATTGCTTTACTTTATCGCTATGCAATAGCAATAGTTGCAAGAACAATAGTTGGCAAGACGACCATGTGACGTCATCGTGGAGCCCAAGACGGCGTCACCACCAGAGCTTTGTGCAGGCGAAGACTACTTTTGTCAGGATAGCTGGTACTAGCTGTCCCCCTTCAAATTAGCCCGCCATTGTTGGCTCCCTTCCCGCTCGATATTTGGGAAGAGGACCAGGGCCTCTATAAATAGGACTAGCCACCCCCAGGGGAGGGGGGCATCGATCGAGAATTAGGAAGGAGGAGGATAGAATCAAGAAGGAGGACAATCGAGAGAGAGAGAGAGAAGGGTGACTGAACTCCTCCCAGCAGTTCATCCCCCCAGCCAAGAACAGACCCTCGCGAGGTTGTTCTTCCTTGTATTATTCATCATCATCAGCCCAAGAGGCAATCCACCACACCACACACTGGAGTAGGGTATTACACCACAACGATGGCCCGAACCAGTATAAACCCTGTGTCTCTCATGTAGTTCTTTCCATAGCTTAGATCTTTGCGTGGCGGAGGGGTGCGGGTAGGTAGGAGGCGAAATCTCCGCGCGCACCCCAGTGTTCGAACCTCAAGGGTCTGCCGGAACCCAAAATCCGACATTTGGCGCGCCAGGTAGGGGTGCACCGGAGTTTTCTCTCCCGCCACCGCCACGGCCTGCCTCGCGATGAGTAGCGCGTTGCCCGCTCCGGCCGCCGGCGCCAGCACGGGGGCCAGGGGGCTCCGAGCCCTGGCCCCAGCCCTGCAACGGATATGATGGCCGGACAAGTTCAAGGCAACGACGCCGCCGTGCTACGGCGGCGCGACAGATCCGCCGGCCTTCTTGCTGGCGAGCGAGGAGGCCCTCCTCGAAGCTGGAGGTGACGATAGGGTCATGGCCAACTGGCTCCCCATGGCCCTCACCGGCGCTCCGCGCACATGGCCGCTCCACCTGCCGGCAGCCTCCGTGGCCTCTTGGGAAGAGCCCCGCAGCCTCTTCCCCGCCCATCGCGCTACACCAACACCCCCGGTCGTCGCGGCCCTCCTGGGCAGCTCGCAGGCGCCGCCTACAAGTCACCACATCAAGCCGTTCATCCGCCGGGTCAGCGCCGCTTCCATGCGGCAGGGGGCTCTCCCGGATCGGGCGGCGCCCAAGGCCAGCCTGATCTTCAGCTCGGAGGACCACCCCTCCAACTCGGCCTGCTCGGGTGCGCTCCCCATGCTGTGCACCCCCACCATCTGCCAGGTGGCCGTCACCAGAACTCTCATCGATGGCGGTGCGGGCCTCAGCGTGCTCTCAGTCGAGGCCTTCAACCTCCTCTGCATACCCCTGGAATGGCTGCAACCCAGCCGGCCCTTCTCAGGTGTTGGGGGCGGATCATCCAGCTCCTTGGGACAGATCCGGCTCCCAGTAACTTTCGGCACCTACAACAACTTCCGCACAGAGCTGGTCGACTTCAACCTCGCCCCCATCGGCCTCCCCTACAACGCCATCCTCGGCTACCCAGCGTTGGCCCAGTTCATGGCCGCGATGCACCCGGCGTACAACCTCATGAAGATGCCCAGGAGCAGCGGTGTCCTCACCGTGCACGGGGACACCGGAGACGCGCTGCGGGTGCTCAAGCTCGCCTTCAAGACGGCGGCGTCGGCACAGCCCGCCGACTTGGAGAGCCCCGAGCCCAAGGGGGCTGCGCCCGCCAAGAAGAAACAGTTGTTCACCCAAGACAAGGCAGAAACCAAGCAGATACCCATCGATGAGGACGGGTCCACCGACGCCACTTTCACCATAGGCGCCAACCTCGAACCCGAGCAGGAGGAGGCCCTGGTCGGGTTCCTGCGCGCAAACAAGAAGGTATTCGCTTGGGAGCCTGACCAGTTGGCAGGGATCCCTAGGAGGGTAATCGAGCATCACCTCAACGTGTGCCCCAACGTGCGCCCTGTGAAGCAGAAGGCCAGGCGGCAGTCCACAGAGAAGCAGGCCTTCATCGTCCAAGAGACCCGCAAATTAGAAGCCGCTGGGGTCATTCGCGAGGTCCGATACCCGGATTGGTTGGCCAACCCTGTCGTTGTGCCAAAGAAGGGAGGGAAGGAGCGCATGTGTGTCGACTTCACCAACCTCAACAAAGCATGCCCGCAAGATCCATTCCCGCTCCCGCGCATGGACCAGATCGTCGATTCCACCGCGGAATGCGACCTGCTATGCTTTTTGGATGCCTTCTCTGGGTATCACCAGATCAAGATGGCGGTAGAAGACGTCGAAAAGACAGTCTTCCTAACCCCGTGTGGGATGTACTGCTACACATGCATGCCATTCGGGCTGCGTAACGCAGGGGCGACCTTTCAGCGGCTGATGCACATCGCCTTGGGCCCGCAGCTCAGGAAGAATGTTAAAGCTTACGTCGATGACATTGTGGTAAAGTCTCGGGAGGCCAGGACCCTGATACAAGACCTGGAGGAAACCTTCGCGAGCCTCAACGCAGTGAATCTACGGCTCAACCCAGAGAAGTGTGTGTTCGGAATCCCCTCGGGAAAGTCTTGGGTTTCCTCGTGTCCCACCGAGGCATCGAGGCTAACCCGGAAAAGGTCAAGGCGGTGGAAGACATGAGCCCGCCAAAGACCCTCAGAGAAATGCAGAAGCTCACTGGGCGCGTGACCGCGCTAGGGCGCTTCATCTCCAAGTTGGGGGAACGAGCGCGCCCTTCTTCCAGCTAATGAAGAAAAAGGGGCCCTTTGAGTGGACTGAAGAGGCCGACAAGGCGTTCCAGGTCTCAAGAGATACCTGACCAGCCCACCGGTCATGGTGGCTCCGTGCCCTCAAGAGCCCCTGGTGCTTTACCTCGCCGCCACTCCGTACTCCGCCAGCACAGCCCTGGTGGCGGTTAGAGAGGAGCGTCGAATCAAAACCGCAGCAGCAGCCCGGGACAAGGCAAAACAGGAACAAGGAAGGCCCACAGAAACCGCCACCGCGGCTGAGGAGGATCAGCCGCAGCAGAGGAGTGCACCGGAGGTGGAAGAGGCCCCTCCCCTAGATGGCCAGCCTCAGGAGGCCTCATTGCCTCAAGAGGCGCCATGGTCTCCGAAAGGGAGCCGCAAGCACTGATGCACCCAACCTCGTCGAGCACCCGGTGTACTTCGTCAGCACGGTGTTGCGGGATGCGAGGGCACGGTACCCCATGCCTCAGAAACTCCTCCTCGCGCTACTGGTGGCCTCGCGCAAGCTGCGGCACTATTTTCAGGGTCACCCCATCAAGGTCGTCTCGTCATACCCCCTGGAGAGAGTGCTCAGGAGCCCTAACTCAGCTGGAAGGGTCGCTGAGTGGAACATAGAACTGCAAGCGTTTCAGCTCGAGTTCAGCATGACCAGAGTCATCAAGGGAGCAGCGTTGGAGGATTTTGTGGCAGAATGGACGGAGGCACCAGGCCTCAAGGCCGACGAGGATCGGTCCCTCTCCCCGGGAAGCAAGGCGCCAGAAGGCTGGGTCATGTACTTCGATGGGGCATTCTCCAGGCATGGCGCTGGGGCTGGGGCGATGCTTATATCGCCCACTCAGGACAAGCTCTACTACGCTGTGCAGCTCTGTTTCCAGCAAGGTGAGAAGGTCTCCAACAACATAGCGGAGTATGAAGGTTTAATAGCGGGCTTGAAGGCCACAGCTGCCCTGGGGGTGAAACGCCTCACCATCAAGGGCGATTCGTAGCTCCTTGTCAATTTCTCCAACAAGGTGTATGATCCGAAAGATGAGCACATGGAAGCCTACCTTGCGGAGGTCCATAGGATGGAGAAGCAGTTCTGGGGGTTGGAGTTGCAGCATGTGCCCCGTGGCACCAATCAGGAGGCCGACGACATCGCCAAATGGGCGTCCAGGCGGTTACCTCAGGAGCCTGGCGTCTTCGATGAGCGGCTCTTCAAGCCCTCAGCCCTGCCGTCATTGTCAAACACGGCTCAGCCTCGGGAGAAGCTCCCCCAGCCACCTGCCTTAGGAGCTCCGGCCTGTGGCCCGGCCTCAGGAGCACGCCTGCTCCTGACGATGGAACCTTAGGAGGGATGCTGGATCATGGAGCTCCGGAGTTACTTAACACAAGGGACCCTGCCGGAGAAGGAGGAGGAAGCAGAGCGAGTGGCACGCCAGGCCACGGCATACTGCATCAAGGATGGGGAGCTCTACCGGAAGCGACCAAACGATGTATCCCTGCGCTGCATCTCCAGGGAGCAAGGGAAGGAATTGCTGGAAGATATACATGGTGGAGACTGTGGACATCATTCATCATCACGGACCCTCGTCGGCAAGGCGTTCCGCAGTGGGTTTTATTGGCCCACCACGCTCAATGACGCCGTCGAACTAGTGAAAGCTTGTGAGGCCTGCCAGTTCCACGCCAAGCAGATCCATCAGCCAGTAGGAGGCCTGCAGACTATACCCCTTTCGTGGCCATTCGCGGTCTGGGGGCTGGACATCTTGGGACCGTTTCCTCGGGCGCCAGGGGGCTACCGCTACCTCTACGTCGCCGTGGACAAATTCACCAAGTGGGTTGAAGTAGAGGCTGTCCGCACCATTCCCGCGGGTTCCACGGTCAAGTTCATCAAGGGCATCGTGAGCCGGTTCGGGGTGCCGAACTGCATCATCACGGACAACGGTTCGCAGTTCACCAGTAACCTCTTCAAAACATACTGTGCTAACCTTGGAACGCAGATATGCTACGCTTCGGTGGCGCACCCCTAAAGCAACGGCCAGGCTGAGCGAGCCAACGCAGAGGTCCTGAGGGGCCTTAGGACTAGGACATTCAAGAAGAAGCTAGAGGGCTGCGGCATAGGTTGGTACGACGAGCTTCAGTCCGTGTTGTGGTCCATCCGCACAACCACGACCAAGACGACTAGAGAGACCCTGTTCTTCCTGGTCTACGGAGCCGAAGCGGTCCTCCCTCACGAGGTCAGACGTCACTCCACGAGGGTCCTGGCGTTCGACGAGGCGCAGCAGGACGCCATGTGGGGAATGGACCTTGTGCTGGGGGAGGAACGTCGCTGAGAAGCCGCGCTGCGAGCGACGAGGTACCAACAAGCACTGCGGCGATATCACTGCCGCAACATCTGCCCCAGAACTCTCGAGGTAGGAGACCTCGTGCTCAGGCGGGTTCTCTCTAGGGAGGGGCTGCACAAGCTCTCTCCCATGTGGGAGGGCCTGTTCAAAGTTGTTCATGTTTCCAGGCCCGGCTCTGCGTGCTTGGAGACTCAGGAGGGGGTGCCGGTCCAGAACGCATGGAACATCCAGCACCTCCGGAGGTTCTACCCCTAAAAAGGCCCAGAGCCTGTGAAGAAGGCGAATGCCTGTGAAGCTGTCGCATTTTGGAAAAGGCCCAGAGCCTGTGAAGAAGGCGAATGCCTGTGAAGCTGTCGCGTTTTGGAAAAGGCCCAGAGCCTGTGAAGAAGGCGAATGCCTGTGAAGCTGTCGCGTTTTGGAAAAGGCCCAGATCCTGTGAAGAAGGCGAATGCCTGTGAAGCTGTCGCGTTTTGGAAAAGGCCCAGAGCCTGTGAAGAAGGCGAATGCCTGTGAAGCTGTCGCATTTTGGAAAAGGCCCGGAGCCTGTGAAGAAGGCGAATGCCTGTGAAGTTGTCGCTTTTTGGAAAATGCCCAGAGCCTGTGAAGAAGGCGAATGCCTATGAAGCTGTCGCGTTTTGGAAAAGGCCCGGAGCCTGTGAAGAAGGCCAATGCCTGTGAAGCTCGCCGCCCGTGACACTCTCACATAATAATGAGTTGGGGCTGTACACGCCCCGGAGTCTCAGGAGCACCGGCCTCAGGCCCTGGGGCTCCCTCCCACGCCCAGTGGCAGCACTTAGCTCCGCGCTTGTCCCTTCTCATTCAAAGTTTTATTGAAGTTGTTGCCGTCTTTGGCTTGTGGTTCTTTGACTTTTCACTCTCCTGCCTCGATTTCTCTTGTGCAAGGCCTCGCGAGGGGGGGGGGACAACCGAGCGCCCTCGCGAGTGTTCCTGTCCTAATCGTTCAAAGGGTTCACGACCTGGGTCCATTACAGGAGCACCCCTCTAGTCTGTGCCCCACGGGCATCGCGACACGAACACAGGGCCTGGGTCGGTCGCCCCCCATGGCTGGGGCCGGGAACTACCCACACGCGGGCACGTAGCCGGAAGGCACGATAACAGAAGCAAAACGATGATTAACAGCAATAACCCAAACACGCCCCCACGGGGCTCCACACTACTATCTTTTTTATGCAGGAAAAAGGAAAAGAAAGAACAGATCAGGCGTAGCTCGCCTCACACCGGCCTGCAGGGAAGACTCGAGCTGCCTCCGGGGCTCAGGCAGACTCCCTCTCGTGCTTCACCGGGGCGCGACGGCGGGCGGACACGCTACCACCTCCCAAGCAGATGCGACGGCGTGGAGGCTGACCACTGCCACCGCTGGAAGAGTCGCCGCCTGAAGAAGAACCGGAGAAGCTTGGGGAACCCCGAATGCCGCCAGTCACGCGAGCGCTGTCCTCTCCATCATCGCCGGAGCTGGGTTCCTGGCCGCGGTCGTTGCCCTTGGGGCAGCACCCTGTGCGGCGACCATCTTCCCCAAACACCCTCACGTAGAGGGCGGCATCACCGTCAAACTTGAAGTGCAGGGTGCAACGATGGCTCAGGCCACGCGCGCGGGCAAACGTCTGCCAACCGCAGGCCAGGGATAGGCTCCCGGCTGCGGAGACCTCCAGTGAAGCCCATGAGGCCCGGCTACAGCAGCCGTCGGCCTGAAGCCAGAGGCCGCCCGGGGCGCCGGTCGGGAGCTCGCCGAGGAGGAAGCGAGGAAGCGGAAGCCGGGTGCTAGTCGGCTCCGCCGACCACACGACGAACTCCGGCAGCACCTCTGCAGCGCGAAAGCGCGGCCTAGGTGGACGCGCGACTGGAGCGCGCCCCCCGGCCGCAGCAATCCGCCCGTCGCCGTGCTGAAAATCGCCTCCACGGCCGCGGGGAGCAGCCGTGGTGGCCACAGGATGTTTGCGAGGGCGCCCACGGCCGCGCTTGGGCGGGGGAGAGGCAGGCTCAACCTGGTGAGCTTTCCCCTTCTCTGCGGCCGAGAACCTCCTCGACGGGGCCATGAAGAAGAAGGAGAAGCAAGGGAGGATGAACTGGAAGGGCGCGCGCCGATCCGTACTTATAGCTGGCGAGGGCCAACCGACGGCCCCCACGATCGCAGGTAATTATGACCCGCTTTGCATGCAGGGACTTGTCCAACCCGTGCAGTTGCCGAGGCGCCATGGGGAAGTGGAGACGCCCACGTCCAATCAACCGCCACGCGGCACCCAAGACCGCAGGCTGTTAGGGCCTGCGGCGCTTCGCTCTTGCCCTTTCGCCTCCCTGCACGGCCAAGCCCGGGCGCGCCTTGGGCCCGGGGGCTACTGTCGGTGTTCTGGGAACGGGGGTCCCCAGACTTGCCTGCCTGCGGCCTGCGGCGTGGCTCAAAGGGGGGCCAGCACGGCCCATCTTCACCAACACAGACTCAAGACCCTCGCGAGGGGCCAAGCCTCGCGGGGCGGACGACGCGGAGCTTCCTCAGGCCCGGCCTCATCAGGCTGGCTCGTGAGGAGGCGGAGAGATCAAGGCGGGGTACCTCACGAGGTGCCCGTGACGCAAGCCATGACGACCAAGGGCACCAGGCGGGCGCCAGCCCGCGCAGTGTCCTCCTTTCCCCTTTGGTGCAAAGGGGGCAAGCGCAGCCGCGGAGTACTGAGGCATCAGGCAAAGGTTGCCATTTCGGTGCAACAAGACCAAGACCAGGAGGACTGCAAGACGGAGGTCATCGTGGAGCCCAAGATGGCGTCACCACCAGAGCTTTGTGCAGGCGAAGACTACTTTTGTCAGGATAGCTGGTACTAGCCGCCCCTTCAAATTAGCCCGCCATTGTTGGCTCCCTTCCAGCTCGATATTTGGGAAGAGGACCAGGGCCTCTATAAATAGGACTAGCCACCCCCAGGGGAGGGGGGCATCGATCGAGAATCAGGAAGGAGGAGGTTAGAATCAAGAAGGAGGACAACCGAGAGAGAGAGAGAGAGAGAGAGATAGAGAGAGAGAGAGAAGGGTGACTGAACTCCTCCCAGCAGTTCATCCCCCCAGCCAAGAACAGACCCTCGCGAGGCTATTCTTCCTTGTATTGTTCATCATCATCAGCCCAAGAGGCAATCCACCACACCACACACTGGAGTAGGGTATTACACCACAACGGTGGCCCGAACCAGTATAAACCCTGTGTCTCTCGTGTAGTTCTTTCCATAGCTTAGATCTTTGCATGGCGGAGGGGTGCAGGTAGGTAGGAGGCGAAATCTCCGCGCGCACCCCAGTGTTCGAACCTCAAGGGTCTGTCGGAACCCGAAATCCGACAACAGTTTTACACACGCAGAATACTAGCTGGTTAAACTTGACGAGCCTAGCATATGCAGATATGGCCTCGGAACACAAAGACCGAAAGGTCGAGCGTGAATCATATAGTAGATATGATCAACATAGTGATGTTCACCATTGAAAACTACTCCATCTCACATGATGATCGGTTATGGTTTAGTTGATATGGATCACATGATCACTTAGATGATTAGAGGGATGTCTATCTAAGTGGGAGTTCTTAAGTAATATGATTAATTGAACTTAAATTTATCATGAACTTAGTCCTGATAGTATTTGCATATCTATGTTGTAGATCAATAGCTCGCACATAGCTTCCCCGTTTATTTTTGATATGTTCCTAGAGAAAAATAAATTGAAAGATGTTAGTAGCAATGATGCGGATTGGATCCATGATCTGAGGATTATCCTCATTGCTGCACAAAAGAATTATGTCCTTGATGCACCGCTAGGTGACGAACCTATTGCAGGAGCATATCTAGATGTTATGAACGTTTGGCAAAGCTCGGTATGATGACTACTTGATAGTTTAATGCACCATGCTTTACGGCTTAGAACCGAGACTTCAAAAATGTTTTGAACGCCACGGATCATATAAGATGTTCCAAGAGTTGAAATTGGTATTTCAGACTCATGCCCATGTCGAAAGGTATGAGACCTTTGACAAGTACTTTGCCTACAAAATGGAGGAGAATAGCTCAGCTAGTGAGCATGTGCTCAGAATGTCTGAGTGCTATAATCACTTGAATCAAGTGGGAGTTAATCTTCCAGATAAGATAGTAATTGACAG